>NC_056741.1:1202094191-1202146691 GCF_019279795.1 Protopterus annectens
GTCGACCCAAATATGTAGATTATTTGGGTCGACATTGGGAAGCAGTCGGAATTCGGGGTTTGGTTTCTTACGATAGTGCAAACGGAATGCAAGGCTCAGTCCTGGGACCTCTCTTGTTCGGTACATATTTCTCGGAGATACAAACCAACGCGGAAGGACTGTGGCTGACCAAGATCGCAGATGACTGCAAACTGGGCGCCATAATAGACTCTCCAGCCGACACAAGCATCCTCCAAAAGGGCCTCATACAAACAGACAACTGGTGCCAGAGCCATGGCCTCAAGCTAAATACCAAAAAGTATATAGTCATCCCCTTTGGCAAAAAACAAAGTGCCCACAAATTACCACATATGTGGTAATCCATTAAGTACAGAAGTAATTAGGGACCTGGGGACCCAATCTCTCATTTGACAACCACGTGGCCAAAGTGGTTAGAAAACATTTTATATAGCCCACCAAATCATGAAGGGATTCACATATAGATCAGGGGAGGTCATTGTGCCTCTTTACTCATCCCTCATCAGGCCCATAATTGAGTACAATGCCCCTTTTGAGATGTACCTTACCAGACACCTGCAGCAACTGCAAAGACCCCAAAAGTACCTCACCAAGAGGATCAAAGGGCTCAAACAGATGCCATATGCTGCCCGGTTAAAGAAACTCCAGCTCTACTGAGTGGCATACCGCCTGTTCAGAGGTGATCTGTGCCTGACGTATAAAGCCATGTCCAACCCGGAATTAATGGACATGCTGCACCTCACAAAATCCAAATCCCATCGAGCTACGAGCTCGAGAGACTTGAACCTCAGCACTGAAATAAATAGGGAGGGACAGATTCATAACCCAGAGGCTCCCTTCACTCTGGAATAAAATCCCAGTCCAGGTTAGGCAGAGTCCCTCATTGACTCTCTTCAAAAGGAATCTTGATGAGTGGATGGGAGATCGTAGGTTTACCCCGGGTATCACTTCTGTGTCACTGTTAGACAGAGGCACAGTATACTAACCTCGAAAAAGGGCATAGCAAAATAAATTTAAAATGGGTGGCGAAAGCCAAACACATTCTGGCTAGGCTTATAAATGCCCTAGGGCAGAGAGCCTAGTATGAACCTTTCTCACTAACTACAGCAAATCCATATACACACGTGTGTGTATATATAGAAACATATACACACAAATATCTGCGTGTTTGTATGTATATACATACACACACGTTTACTATCAAAATGCCGCCGTACAATTGCACAGCTATTAAGTATTCGAACATATGTTAGAATACTTCATAGTTCAGCAGGTTATGTGAGCGAACGTTATCATTGCGAATGGACTGTGCATTCGCAATTGACACTCATTTGGTCGACAAGCAGATTTGCCCCCTTCCCCAATGTTGTGCAACCCTGGAGTTGATATATATATATATAGTTACAGGGGGTGTGGGGGGCACAGCACCCCCCCACCTAAAATGCTTGTCGAACAAATAAACTGTCGACCATGTCAGGTAGACCTATACACACACATACATTTTTTTTTTTTTTTTATTACATATTACACATAAATGTTTACCTGGAAATTCCAATGGGACACAGGTCCATTTTCAGCAGAGGCCCAGGAAGAAAAGCTCCACAATACAAAAATAAATAAATGAAATACAGAGTTACAAAATAGGTAAATGCAGAACACATTGTTATAACAATTAAACAAAGTCTTGAACAGACACTTCTAATATCTAACTAATAGAAAATTTCAATAATGCTGACACAGATATGATTAAGGATATTCAGGTACAGTATGATACTTTCAGATAATCAGCTATACCCAAACAGATAGATAATCAGCTATACCCAAACAGATAGATAATCAGCTATACCCAAACAGATAGATAATCAGCTATACCCAAACAGATAGATAATCAAATATACCCAAACAGATAGATAATCAAATATACCCAAACAGATAGATAATCAAATATACCCAAACAGATAGATAATCAAATATACCCAAACAGATAGATAATCAAATATACCCAAACAGATAGATAATCAAATATACCCAAACAGATAGATAATCAAATATACCCAAACAGATAGATAATCAAATATACCCAAACAGATAGATAATCAAATATACCCAAACAGATAGATAATCAAATATACCCAAACAGATAGATAATCAAATATACCCAAACAGATAGATAATCAAATATACCCAAACAGATAGATAATCAAATATACCCAAACAGATAGATAATCAAATATACCCAAACAGATAGATAATCAAATATACCCAAACATATAGATAATCAAATATACCCAAACATATAGATAATCAAATATACCCAAACATATAGATAATCAAATATACCCAAACATATAGATAATCAAATATACCCAAACATATTATATATATATATATATATATATATATATATATATATATATATATATATATATATATATATATATATATATATATACACACACACACACACACACACACACACACACACACACACACACACACACACATACATACATACACACACAACTAGTAATAGTTATCAAACTGGGAGGAAGTGAAAAAGGTAGACATAGTGGAAACCTACTGGTATGAGTAAGAGGCACACCGAAAGGAGTATTATAAGAGACCGTACGAGTAGATAGTGGTCAAAAAAGTAGGAAGTTGTGTAACAGCTGGAGATTTATTTACTAACAGAGATGAAGAATGTCAATAGAGGATGGAGCAAGTGGGGAGCAAACAGATTGAGGAATAGAAGGGCAAGGGTTGATATGGAAAAAAAAGCTAAACCTGCAGTAGAGACGAATGTAATAAACCAACAATGGAAGGCAGGTTGGCTAGGAAAGAAGAAAGGAAATAGAAGTAATAGGAAGGGCATTAATCAGGATTGGAGCATGGACAAAACCAGTGACTTAGTGCCTTTTATTGCAGCCTTGAAGTGTTTGTCTGATGTCAAGGTGGTTACAGGGGGTGGGAGAGAGTTCCATAATTTGGATATTATGTTGGAGAATAGCTTCCCCAGCCAAGTTCTTGGCTTTGGTTACTAGAAGTAGATTTCTACTACTAAATCAAAGTGGATGAGTAGTGCAGTAGGGATGGAGGATATAGTGCCAGCCAGTCAAGTTCCTCAATTGAGATACAGTGTTGGCTGAGATATGATGCCCCAGTGGCAAACTTAGCAATTTTGTTGTAGCAAGCCTCAAGTTTATTTGGGTCAATTTCTCTAAGGCTGGAGAGTATAGGGGAGGCAGAGTAAGGTGGAGATTAGATGGGACATGGCAATCACCAGGCGAAACAAGGAGAAAGTTCCTGTCCCCTGTCGGGTGCCAGGATCCGCCACAACGCATGCACTCAGGTCACTCCACAACAAGAACAAATACGACTGTCATTGTCCATATTGGTGTGACTGACCTGAGACTTACCTCCCTGGACTACATGAAAAGATACATGGAGGAGCTCTACGATCTTGTAGCCCAAGCAGGTATGACCCTAGCCCCGAGTAGCATCCTGCCATCACCCAGAATGATACCACAGTACAAGGACAAATGAATGACTTCAACAATTGGCTAAGCTTCTGGTGTCATTCTAAGGGGATCCAGTATCTGTCTGCCTGGGACGACATGGACAGACCACGATGCTTTGCCAGAGATGGCCTGCACCTGTCACCCTTGGGATTCCGGATACTGACTAAGGTTCTTGCCACCCCTATAGTTCCTTTTTTAGGCAAGGTTCAAATGACAAATTCACCACCTTAACAGGTACAATTAAGCAAAATTGGAGGGTAATGCTACGCACTGATAGAAGTCAAACTCAAAATGCATTCACTCGAGGCACTCCTTAAAATGGAGTACATTGACATCTGTGCAGTGACAGAGACCTGGTTCAAGGCTCCAGAGAGCACCCCTGAATTATCAGGCTATAATTCATACCACACCTTTCGGCCACCTAACCTGGACCGAAACACTAAAGGTGGAGGCGTGTCCATATTCATTAAGGATATCCACACCTCAAGGCTAGTTGCTCAGCATAATGCATCCGAGACTATCCAAGTGCAACTAACTCTGGCCTAGACCGCAATCCAAATTGTAACTTGCTACAGATTCCTCATCATGCCCCAGGATTCCCACTCCTCATTTCTTGATACACTGGAAAATATTAGGGTACAACCCAACACCCTAATAATGGGCGATTTCAATTACCCCACCATTAACTGGGAAAACTACTCATGTACCAACTCTTTGCTCAACGTTTTCTGGAATTCATAAATTCCAACTCCTTGGATCAACTTCTCCATACCCCCACCAGGGGCAGCAATATCCTAGACTTGGTCATTACCAACATGGGCAACCAGTGTTCCACAGCAGAGGTAAATTCCTCATTGGTCAGATCAGACCACAAGCTAATCAGCCTGGAAATCCACATCCTGCCCCCACCCCCCCATTAGGGAAACCACTGTAAAAAATTCTCCAAAGCCAACTTCACGCTTCTTAAGAAAGAAGCGGCAAACTTCACGACACCCATGCAGAAAGACAGAGGTACGACTGCTGAATCCTACATCAATGCATTTTAAGCACTTATATGAGTGCATGGAATGGGCTATCCCTAACAGAACCAAGATGCTATTCTCCCAAAAAAAGGAAGCCAATCTGGTGGTCCCCTGCCATAAACAAACTCTACAACAGAAGAAACAAACAGTTGCAAAAAAAAAAAAAAAAAACTCCCTGGGTCAGCCTCAGTAGGAAGGTGAGATCCCTCATAAAATCCGCCAAAGCTAGTTATGAATACAAAATCGCCCCCGATTCTAAAGACAACCACAAACCATTCTATAGCTATGTCAAGAATCTCAATTGCAACACTCAGATCTGCTCTGAGTTGCAGCACAATGACACTAAATATACAGAACCAACTGATATTGCCAACATCCTGGCAGATAAGTTCAGTGCTAACTTTACCCCCCTCACTCCTAAAGGGCCCAACTCTATACCGGAGGAATGCAAAGTTCCTGAAATCACGGCTGCACAGGTAAAAACCACACTTTCCAAAGCCAAGAACACAGCATCCATGGGACTTGACAACATCCCAGGCTGCGTTCTACATGAAATACAGAATGAACTGGCACCCCACCTAAGCACCATGTTCAACTATAACCTCACCTCAGGCTTTGTGCCCACTGAATGGCACACAGAAGTGGTTATCCCACTCCACAAAGAGATCCACCACGGACCCCAGGAAACCGCCCCATTAGCCTAACAAGCCTCATCTACAAGACCATTGAACGTATCATGGAACTTAAAACAAAGACACTGGTAATCTCCAAACTCTGGACCCCACCCAGTTTGGGTTTGTAAAAGGCAGATCATGTCTCCCAAACCTGAATGACTTATTTGAAGCAGTCACCAAAGCCGCAGATGAGGGTAAGGTGGTTCACACCGCCTATCTACATCTCGCCAAGACTTTTGACACCATCCCCCACTCTAGAATTATAGATAAACTCACTAAATTGGATATAAATCCCTATGTCACAAAATGGGTTGCCAACTGGCTCACTGACAGAACTCACACTGTGAAAGTAGCAGACTCCAAATCCGGCTTCAGACCACAGGGTTCAGTCCTGGGTCCTCTCCTGTTTGGTATCTACTTTTCTGTACAGGCTAACAGAAGGTCTTTGGCTAACAAAGTTCGCAGACTACTGCAAACTAGGAGCCATAATTGAAACTCCTAACGATGTGGACATCCTGCATAAGGGCCTCACTGAGAAAGACGTCTGTTAAAGCCATGGCCTCAAGCTCAATGCCAAAAAGAGCACAGTCATCCCCTTTGTACCCATGAGCTACCACATAGGTGGCAGTCTAACACCAAAAGTTAAGAGACCTTGGGACACAGGTGGACAGTAGTCTTTCCTTTGATAGATCACATTGCCACAGTAGTCAGAAAATCCTTCTACGTGGTACACCTCATCACAAAAGGTTTCTCATCCAGGAAGAAAATGAGGTCATTGTTCCCCTCTACTTGTCACTCATTAGACCCATAGAGTACAATGCCCTGTTCGGTATGTACCTCACAAGACATCTACAAAAACAGTAAAGGCCGCAGAAATACCTCACAAAGAGGATTACCTGCCTCAAACAGATGTCCTACACAGACAGTCTCAAAAAAATCCAGCTTTACTCCATCGCATATCGCCTACTCAGAGGCAATCTCTGCCGAACATACAAAGCTATGTCAGACCCAGAGCTGTTGGACATGCTCCACTTAAAGAAATCCCAATCCCTCCAAGCTACACGCTTCTAGGGACCTAAACCTTGTCACCACAATAAACAGAACATGCCAGAGGGATAGATTCCTGTCTCAGAGACTTTCCATACTCTGGAACAAACTACCTATATCAAACAAAGCTCCTCATTAGCACTCCAAGAAAAATCTTGATTGGATGGGAAATAGGAAATTCACCCCAGGGATCACCTCTGTGGCTCTGCTCGATAGGGTCACAGGAAAATAATTTTCTTGGGTGGCGAAAGCCAGGGTACCTTTTTGGCTAGACTTCTATCGGCCCAGCCTAGTACCTACCTATGAACCCAATAGATGTTCTTGCTGTTTTGTTGAGGAACTGTTTCTATACATTGCTAGTTTTTTTATGAACCTTTTTTATGGTAAGAGAAATGTCAATGTCAAATCTTAAATTATTATCAATTTCAATACCAAGCAGTTTGGTATGATCTGTGGGGGAGATCACGGCATTGTCACTTGCTGGGTCATTTAGGTTAGATTTGGTGGGTTGCAAGATGGAGTTTAGTCTTGTTTGGGTTGAGTATTAAATGGGCATTAGATAGCTAGGTTTCTACAGAGGAGAAATCTTCTTGAGTGACCTTACGCAGTTCAGGTATAGTTGGGGCTGAGCAGATGAGGGTTGAGTCATCTGCATACTGGATGAATGTGGCCTGTTTGTTAGCTGTGAACAGTTCACTGGTGAAGAGTGAGAAAAGCAGGGGACCAAGGATGGAGCCTTGAGGTACACAAAGTGAAACTGCAATAGATTGGTTTCTCAGCTGACTATCTGGGCACCAACAGTCAACAGCTGACTATCTGGGCACCAACAGTCAACAGCTGACTATCTGGGCACCAACAGTCAACAGCTGACTATCTGGGCACCAACAGTCAACAGCTGACTATCTGGGCACCAACAGTCAACAGCTGACTATCTGGGCACCAACAGTCAACAGCTGACTATCTGGGCACCAACAGTCAACAGCTGACTATCTGGGCACCAACAGTCAACAGCTGACTATCTGGGCACCAACAGTCAACAGCTGACTATCTGGGCACCAACAGTCAACAGCTGACTATCTGGGCACCAACAGTCAACAGCTGACTATCTGGGCACCAACAGTCAACAGCTGACTATCTGGGCACCAACAGTCAACAGCTGAATGTGAAAAGGACAGCTTAGTGAGAACAGAGATTAATAATTTGTGCGAGACCATCTCAAAGGCCTTGCAGAGATCCAGGAATATAGCAGGGGAGAACAGGTCATTACTTATGTGGTGAAGGATAGTGTTAGTGAAAGAGATTAAAGCGGTTGCAGTGCTGTGTGCTAGATAGGAGGTAGTCCATAACTTGAGTTGAGAGTGGATACATCTCTCAAGTATCTTGGAAAATGGAGAGAGAGAATGTTTATTTTATATATATATATATATATATATATATATAAATAATATTTATATATATATATATATATATATATATATATATATATATATTTTACACAGACACTTTTTTTTGCTGATTTCAATGTACATCGTTAACGGGGGAACAAATTACTATGGCATTATTTAGGATCAATCTTGGAATATTGCAAGTGATTATTTTGTAACGCAAGCTAATTTGCTGCTGTTCCAGGTGTTCAAATCACTGCTGGTTATGTAGGAAACTGCATTCAAATTGGCTGCTTCAAGTTACTGTTTTTGCTGTATATTTCATTACATTGTGTGCTGCAACACTCCCACATTGTGCCACTATAGGTGATACTACACAGTAGCTGGTTAGTGCTTTTCAGTAGTTAGCCCATACAGTGACTACGCAAACCCATTTGGTGTTTTCAGCCACTGGCTAATGTACTTGTTGTGTACTTCAAAGTACCTATGTTATTATGTTAGTAAAAATTCTTTGTTATCACACACGACTGGACTCCATTCTTAACTGCTCATTGTTAGTGGACTCTCTAGGTTAAGTGTGCTTGCACTGCGCTGCTATTACTAGTGCCCTGTGCCCCTCTGTATTAACTGCATTGCTACTACTTCAGCAGATTACTTACTGCTGTAGTTATTGCTATGCCACCTGAGCTATTACACAGTGGTTGCGCAGCTGCACTAAATTGTTCTGAGCTGCTCAGAATACATTGCGCCTTCACATAGTCTAGCTCTCTTTCTTCACACTACACCTAGCTAGGCTACAAACTATTACCTTCAGCACACAAACCAAACTAAATCAAAGACCCATTTGGACAAAATGGAAAATAAACTTTGTGTCCCTTCTGTTACCAGCCTTATATTACCTGGTACTCTCAGACAGTGTGCAAATTGCCATATGCTCACGGATAATGAGCTTCTACTTGATAACAATAACTCAATGTAGGAGAGGTGCAAATATAAATGCAATATAGAGGCATCTCTCTCTCTCAATAAGATGGCCTATGAGCTTCACACACAACTACCCATAACTCCTAACCACCACACTAAACTGACCCACAACTACCCATATCTCCTAACCACCACACTAAACTGACTTAGGCTGAGGTTGCAATAATGTCACTACTTAAGCCTCTTAGGACTAAAGGTCTGAGCAGATTTCCACCAGCATATCAGAACCATGTTCACACAGTCAACAAGAGGTGGACCACAAATTGTCTAACACCTCAAATCCCAAGAGTGAAAGAAATGTCTTAGTAACTGATGACTCTAAAACGCTGGCTCATCACTAAGACTGAACAAAGACACAGTTACAGTTAGTAGTTTTTCTGGTGCCAAGATCCATGATGTCACAGGGACTCAAGTCATCACCAGACAAATATGATTATGCCCTAGTAGTAAGCCCATGTGGGAATGAATGACGAGGTGCATAACCCTAAGACACATGCAGCTTGACATGTTGGATCTCACCACCTATGTATCAAATTCAAGCAAGACTCTATTCCTGACTGGAATCCTTTATTTGCCGAAAACAATAACTATATATAAAAAGAAAAGATAACTGGCTTGGAAGCTTGTCTCATTCTATCGGAGTTCAGTATATGTCAGCAGAGGACGAGATGACGGTTATCCAACTTTCTTCACTATGGATGGCCTGTACCTCTAATTCCATAAAAATAAAACAACTGAGTGGAGTACCCCATCAAGTCACCATTTCATTCCAAAAAATTACATGCTTTCATTCCAAATTAAACCAGAACTCATCAGAACATACAACCTCTCTCTTTTTTTTTCTTAAGAGGAAAGACAGCTATGGCTGAAAAAGTGTAGTGCCTCTTAATGTAGATTTACTTACGTGGTTAACAATATTGTGCTGGTTAAATACCCAAAAGCTGCATCACTGAAGGGAAATTTTGACTGTAGTACAAAGGGAGTAGTCTCTGTGACAATGTGGCTTTCCTGCCCTGTATTTTGCATCAGAAAGATGGAACTAGCACTAAAAAACGAGATTCTCTCATCATACTTAAACCATTAAAAAAAGCAACTTTGATTTACCTTAAGCAAACATACAAGTGTATGCAGCAACTATAAGTAGTTTCTACTTTGGAAAAGGTAGTTAACAATACTAAAGGTAGAAATTGGGAATACAATTTCTTGTATTTTGATGGCCATTATTTCAAACAATCTTTTGGCGTAGCTATGGGGGCAGCTTGTGCCCCCATCTACGCCAATTATATTATGGCCTATTGGGAAAGTAAGTATGTACACTCAAGTGAATACAGTCCATTTATCAATATGTATTTGAGATTTTTGGACGACATCTTTATCATTTGGACGGGGGAAAAACTTTTATTGGACAATTTCCTTGAGTATATTAATACTACAGTTTGGTTTCTAAAGTTCACATATCAGGTCAGTACCGAAAAGATAAAGACTATTTGGATGCGAGTTTAACATACGACCAAAAAGAAGGTAAGGTTAGATCACATATATTTAGAAAACCTACCTTCTCAAACTCTTATCTACACTACGACAGTTGGCACCCCCCACATCAGAAAAAAGCCATAGTAAAGGGGCAGATGGTTAGGGTGGTGCGTATGGTCAGTGATAATGTGGACTTTGAGAAGGAATTAGATTTGGTTATAAAAATGTTTCTCAATAGAGGTTATCCGCAAAAACTATGTTTAGATCTGAAAAAGGAAATTGTATTTAAAAGAAGTAATAAGATAATAGTTCCAATTATTACATCTAATATAGATCAATTTGGGTATTCTACAAGTATTAGTGAATCAAACACTTTTGGAAATGATACTATTTTGTATATTTTAAAATACAATATGGATTCTGAGTTTTTAGTTAATATAGTTATGAAGTATTGGGAGATATTTCATAGCAATAAGGTGGAACCAAGGATTTTTTCACATAAGCCTAAGTTTGTATATAAGAAGGACATGTCATTAAAGGATATCTTTGAGAAAAGCACGGCGGATACAATGGCCTTTAGTAACAAATGTAAGGGGAATTACAAGTGTGGTAGATGTACAACCTGTAAATATATATGGACATCAGGACACACAGTTTCTATTAATGAATATGACATTTTAATAAATGGACATTTTGATTGTTATAGCAAAAAATTAGTATATGTAGCCAAGTGTCAAGACTGCAGGGCATTTTATGTAGGGAAAACCTGTAGAAGGTTTAGGGATAGAATAAAAGAACATATTCTTGATATAAAACATCAAAAACCGACAAATGCCCTAGCAAGACATGTCATGGCTAGTGAGGGACACAATTTTAGATTCTGTGTGATCCAACAGGTGTGCTTTGACCAACAGGGAAGAATAACCCAATACCACTTAGATATGAGTGAGCTTACATGGCAACTTAGACTTGACGCAAACCACTATCCAGGCCTGAATGAATTTCTTTCAATCAAGCCTTGGCTTAGGTTAAAAAACCTTCAGAACATATAGTATTTCATGGTATTATACTGAGTGTAGGGGGCCAGGACGGTCAATCTTTTATATATCAAATTTTATCCTGGACAGGTGTATCCAGTCAGCATTAGTCACACACCATATACACACACATTATAATATTACTTTATTGTTACGGATTTATTCATAGACTTTTATAACTTAGTAGAAATTACACACACTACATATATACATGTATAGGAAACCTATAGTACATATAGGGTATCAATTCATATAGGGTATAATAGATTCAGTGTGGAACCATGTTGGCACACTATTATATATTTTTTTTAGTAATCATAAGTAATAATTCAACTTAGTAAACACACACGAACTTACAGGATGTTTTTACTCACTTATTTTTATTTTTAAACTTTCTTACAGTTAGGGGATGTTATTTGTGCTCTGTCCTTTTAACAGAATTAATTGAGTGTAATTGTTTAATTTACTTTGATATAAATAAGCAGTACTACTTCACCAATCTGATGAAGTCATTTCCTTGGGACGAAACCTAGGTCATTGGTGAACTGGTGCTGCTACCTTGGAGTGTTCTCTGTTCTATGCGTTTGGAATAAACCTGTTTTTACAACTTTGGCAGCTTGTACTTGTTCTTCCAGCTTTCCATAGAAATTGGGAATACAGACAACTTTACTGGCAAGTATTGCTGGATGCAACACTGCTTCTAGATATCAATGACAAAATATCATTTAACAGTGTATTATCTCTTAAGGTATACAAAGTTTATGAGCTACAAGAGATTTACTTCTTGAACTCTTTGTATATCTAATGAAATATTAAACTGTAATGTGATTCAATTTTTTTTTTTTTTTATTTATTTCATTTTACATTTGTTAACCAGGATAGTCCGACTGAACACAGGTCCATTTTCAGTGAAGGCCCAGGGAGAAAAGCTCCACATGTATATAGTTACAGAAGAGTTAACAGTAGCAGTTTTATACAGTTACATATAGATACAAGTTACAGAATTATAGGAATACATGCATACTTAAAAACTTGGAATTCATACATACATAAAAACTTTACAATATTAATTTTCTTGTTAGAACATGGACATTTTTAGTGGTACAAGACTGAGTAAATAATATTTTATTATCTTTATTGTTTTTACTGATGGAACTTTTGGGGGGATAAAGTCATAGAAAACTGAAATGAGATGTTTTTAATGGTTGTTTTTTTAATTAAGTGCACTATTTAAAAGGAGAGTGGGAGGTTGTGTGTTATTCTGATGAGGCTCTGGTTTAATATGGAGGAAAGCGCTTCATTTGAGCTGTGACTGGATTCCCAAATCAGTTTTGTGGTAGCAGTTTCCTTCCTTACTTTGTATTGATCTGGGTTGCAAATGCCACAACTTCTACATACAGGCAAAAGCCCTTGCTGCCCCCATAATGTTTTTTCCGACAGCCTGGCTAATGGGCATCTCAGCATAGTAAATATCAATGTAGCCATTTTCAACTCCAAGTTAGACCATATCAATGTGGTTCCAACACCTGAAGTACTCAACGGAAAGCTTGACCTTGAGGATTTGAATACATACACTTTTGTGCGGTTACTAAGACTGGGTTTCAGTGTTAAGTTAGCACTAACCACATACTCGGTTTTAAGCCTACAATGTATTTCAGGACTGATGGAAACTGTGGTGTTGTTTCTTATTTTTCAAGGACTACATTACCTCTACACAGGTTTCTTTAAGCCCACAAAATGAACACAATGAACACTCCCAACTTAACCTGAACAAGAAAAGCTGTCAGCTTGCATCCTGCTACAGGACATCTTGCATATCCCTTGATGACCACACAAGATTCCCAAGTGTACTTCAGGAACTACCCATTACTAAAAGTGCCTTTATAGTGGGTTATTTCATACATCAACTACTCTTCAATAAACTGAAGCATCTACACCTCCAAAGTTGGGTATGTCCAGAGATTTGCAGACTTAATAAACTATTTAGAACATGCAGTTAAATCAACTAGAACATAATATTCTTGACCTAATCCTAATACAGCTACTGCATGCATCATTCCTCGAGTGTCTTCATCCCTTGTTAAATCTGAGCATAAACTAGAAATTTTGAAAAAGATGGTTACAACTCCCCCCCCCCCCAGTCAATAATTCTAAATTCTACAATTTCATACTGACAATCTTCATGGTGAGTGATCCAAATTCACTTGTAGCATCATAAGCCCTAACACCAACATAGCTGCAATGTATGCAAAGTAATTCTGTTCCCACATAGCCAACTGCCTAGATGTGGCCATCCCCATTACAGAAGACAGAGACATTTAAGAACAAAATACCTTGTAGTCCAACAACTTAAATAAACTATCATTTCCCAATGTGCTCTGAACTTATCCAAAATGACATTAACCACTTAGGCCCAGTACACATATCAAACACATTAGCAGATGAACTTGTCCCTCAACAACCATCTTAATTTTATAAATTCCTGAATGCCTTACACCTTCTAATATTACAAAGAAATATATAATTAAGGTGCGAATACCAAAAATATTACTTCCATAGGAGTCTGATAATTTACCATGATGCCTACTAAAAAGAGTCAAACATGCCCTTGTGGAGTCCCTCCTTAATCAGTTTAAGCTGAGTTTAGGTACAGGATTTGCCAGCGAAGTATGGCAAACTGCACTGGCGATGCCCCTATACAAGGGAAACCTACCACTGACCCAGGACACTACAGAGCCATTAGACTAACTAGTCTGATTTGCAAAGCCATGGAACACACTGTATCAAACCTCCTGAAGTATGACAAAGATCGTAGCCAAGTTAGATACACATCACTCTGGCTTTGGCAAAGGCAATCCTGTCTGTTTAGTGCAGTTAACTTCTCGGATAAGGTCACACATGCCATGGGGCAGTGGTCATTCTGTTCAAGCAGCTTATCTAGATCTGGACAAAACACTCGGCATTACATCCCATGCTGGCTTTGTAAATAAAAGCTTTCAGAGTAGATCAATACATGGTGATGTGGACAGCTGTCTGAAATATTACCTAGATAGTTAACATGGTAGATGCCTCCACAGGAAATAAGAAATTAACTGCTGTTGTGTCTGAAGGCTCAGAAATGGGATCCCTCTTTTTAGCATTAACTTTTCTGATCTCCAGAACAGGAACCAGGACCTTAAGAACACAGGAACAGTACCAGGAAGCAATCACAAGACAAGTTCTAGATACTTTTAAACAAACACTTAAAAGTTTATGCCTTTCTTTTCAAGTACTTAATACTGTTCACGTCTCATCATGCAGGGCTGTACCTAGCAATTGTGGTGTAAATATGTTTACACCCATCCATTCATCAATACCAGCCTTGAGGGTTTGACATGTCATGGTAACATGCCATAGGCTGGGAATATGTTGAGATAGGAACCTTTCGCTCCAGAGAGTCTTGATTATTTGTTGATGTAGATTCAGATCTATTCCGAGCAATATACTTCAATTTATATATACAAAAGGGAATGATAGGTCTGGTAACAAAAGAGTACTGGCAGGATGACTTCTTTGGATCTTTTCCCTTTGATATTAACTGGACAGACAGAAATATTTCCACCGCGTATGATGGAAACATCATGACCAAAGAACAAACATCTGTCCAAGTACCCATGTCAGTCTGAAGAGGAGGAGCACCATTTATAATGTGCATTGTGGGAACAGATTCCCCCCCCAAATGCTACTAAGCTGTACTTTTTTTGAATTTATCTTGAGACCATTTTCAGTACATCACATATGTGTAAATTTCTGCCTTTACTGGAGCTTTAGTTATCAAAGTTTGCAGTTGACTGCAAGCTGTATTATTGGCTAGATTCCTTGTGATACCAATTCATTACAGCAGGAACTAACTCTTAAAACAAAGAGGTGCACAGAAAAAGGGCTAAAGTTAAATGCAAACAAAGTATACTATGGTCATATTTGGTAGCAAACTCTCTCCCTAAATATACAATGCAACCAATACAGATTACAAAATGGTAAGCCAGGATTCTTGACAACACGGTTGATAATCCATTATCCTTTCAACCGCAAAAGTTAGAAAATCCTATTTAGCAAAACTTACATCTATAGTCATATCATTCGTGTCAAAAGAAGTTATCACTCTTGATGCAATCTTAATTACACCAATTATTGAGTACAATGCCCCCTTCTGGATGCATTTTTTTTTTTTTTTTTTTTTTTTAAGACGTACTAAGCAACTAGGAGGACACCACAAGTTCCTAGTGAAGATGACTAATGGTCGACTCCTTGCCTTACAAGGTAAGGCTTGAATCACTGTCTCTAATAATTTTTTTATAGGTTCATATGTGATCTACAACTTGCATTCCATGCCATTAAAGGAACCCATCCTCCTGATCTCCCTTATGTTCGCAAGTCAAACAGTTAAACTAATACCAGAACTAGTCTCCACCAGCACATCAGGTACTGCAATGACAAATTACCCAGTGCCTAATGCATCTCTTATCTTGCAAGTTAAACCAACTGACTTCTTAACATCTTTCAAATTAAACCTGGATGGGTACCTACAACTTCTCAGAGTCTGTCCTGCTTTGCATTTCGAGTAGGGGAGTACAGCATGAGGGTAGCTAATGACAAGGCATAAATTATGTTGCATTTCAATTACCTTGTATTTCCTATGATCCTAACAGTATTTACTTTATAATACTAGCAAAGCAAAATGACATGCTGCATGGATAAAGCAGCCATATTCTGACTAAAAATTAAACTATTTCCCAGTCTGTGTATGAAGTGCTGCGGTACAACTCTTCCCAGTTCAAATGTTTCTCCCACAGCTACTATTCTGAGAGAGAGTTTCATTTAGTAGTTACACAAGCAATAATTCTTAACAGGTAAGGAATTATATTGAAATAATGGCTCATCCAGGGATGTTTAAAGGCTGACACCAGTGAAAGAAGGTCTCCCCATCACCAGGGGCTCCATTACAACCCAGGTGAGCATAAACTTACTAAATGGCTGTTGTGTTTTTATTTTGCAGTTAAGTTTTTGTGATTTTAGAAAATGTTGCCCCAAGTTTTGGAATTCTAAAGGGTATTTTGTTTGATGATTTTAGAAAATATAGCCCCCTTTCATGGTTTATTTACACTGGAATATTTCACATATACTTCCAGAAATGGATAAATCGTCAATGAATATATATGCATCTGACGGTAACAGGCTGCAACCGAGGGAATGTGCTTCAGCGTTGTGGCTCTGCATGCATGTCTGTCTTTTAGAAGAACTCCAGCAACAATATTTAGCACTATGATATTTATCAAACTGGGGCTCAGCCATTCTGCTTTGCACTCTGTCAGACAGAAGACACATTTAGCAACACAGTGCTTTCTGTGGCAATAAGCGCTACTCTAACATACCCGACTGGTACACTGCCAAGGACACTGTCATGGGTAGTGAGTTTGACTGGAGCTGTGAAATTTTGTACTGCATATTATAACACTGAAGAGGTAACATAAAAAATTTTTACTTGTATGTCGCATGGCAATGATGACACTGTTGGCTATTTCTTAACTCCTAATGACCATGGTTTGAAATATATTTTGGCAATCAATACACCTGTCAAATTGTGGCAGCTTAAGTTCAGTCCAGCAGTTTACTATCTGGATCAAATAATCAGCAAGAGTCTTTACAGTGACATGATTTCACGTCAGGAGCCGGTTTTCCATTTTTTTTCAATTGATTTTCCAATAAAAGGATATACACCGTGGCATTTAATTAGTCAAGTGTCAGATGCATTTTACACTTGTCTATAGTTATGTATATGGGATATTTCTTAATAAAAAGCTTCATAAATTTCTTAACTACAACCCAAATAAACTTAGCATTTACTACTGTGATGTATCCAGACTTTAAAGGGTGCATAACCTGGCACCACAGACTTTAATGGGGCAATGCAAATGCACAACCATTAAAGTTTATGAATGCAACACGTTTTTTCTACACTGATGCCACTAAGGTTTTTTTCCCCAGTGGCATTAGTGTATGGAAATCATATTTTTATTGGAGTTTCTCTTGTTGAATACTACAAGAAAATGCTCCCTAATGGGTGAAGGTGCTGCTTGGCTGTTTTTGCACTACACACTGTGTGCAAAGGCAAGATTAGATAACACTGGAAAATCACTTTAATCAGCTGATAATATTGCATAAAAGCAGTCTGATGTCAGAGGCTTGAGCCATCAAATTAACCATTTAAAATGGTTGTCTGTTAATATCTGCCTTGCAGCATTTACTGGCCCCAGCAAAACAGAGTCTTAGTATGTAAATCTGAACAGTACCAAATACCCACCACATGCATGGTAAGATAACTCTCTGAAATAACCTAACATCTAAATAAGAAATACATTTTGGACCTTCATGATCTATGGCAGGAAAACAAGTGACAATGAAAAAAAATCTTAAGACGCTAAAGGAATTCTAGGCACTAAAAAGCAACTATATAATACTACATGGAGAGAAAAAAAACTCAGAAATAAAGGTTAACTACACTGAAATGTAGCATCTTCCTTTAAGCATATTACATTCTTTTCTTCTTTATACTGAGAAATGGGAAGTTGACGAGTGAAAATGCATCATTTTTGTAGCGGTAAAATACTTAGATATGCTGGCTTGTTTCGCAGTTTATACAGAGGTCACACTTCTTTGCAGGACAGTATGTAAAGATGGGAATGTAATGAGGTAGCAGCTCCTCCTAGAAAATGTAACAGAAATCGCGTACCCAGAAGTGAACATAGTGCTGGGGTTTCCTGGCGTTTAAGTGGTTATTTCTGATGCACCTTTAGAAACTTTGCTACGTGCACTTATTACAATACACAGAGAAAGTACAGCTCTATAAAATCTTACCAGTAGACATCCTTCTCTTTACTGTTGCAGTACCCACTCAGGGCAGCCCAGTGTTCAGCCAGTATACCAAAGCCCAATGACCTTGTTTGCACCATACATCACACGTGACCCATACAGAAAATATGGCATAAAAGTGATGAACGGACGCTATTACCCATAACTGAATTACCCCAGAAGAGAACAGTCTCCATAGGACAATGGAGTCCATGCACATCCATAGGTAGGTACTAGGCTATCGGCCCAAGGGCCTACGTAAGCCTAGCCAACAAGGTTCCCTGGCTTATGCCACCCAAGAAAGTTATTTTCCTGTGCCACTGTCGAGCAGACATAGAAGTGATCCCCAGGGTGTATTTCCTATTTTCCATCCACTTATCAAGATTTTTCTTGAAGAGTGCTAATGAAGAACTTGCTTGACATAGATGGGTAGCCTGTTCCAGAGTATGGGAAGTCTCTGGGACAGGAATCTATCCCTCCAGCATGTCCTGTTTATTGCGTTGACAAGGTTTAGGTTCCTAGAGCGTGTAGCTCAGTGGGATTGGGATTTCATTAGGTGTAGCATGTCCAACAGCTCTGGGAAAGAGAAAAAGGGAAGCTCCACAAGGGAAAAAAGGGGAAACCCTCAGCCAGGAGGGAATCCAAAACAAAAACAGAACAAACAAGAGGGGGTTGGAGAGAGGGAGAAAATACTGCAACACTGAAGAGGACAACACCTACTGTTATGGTAAGACTTTACACAACTGTACTATTTGAAGAAAAACGCTGCTCCAAAGCCACAAACAGTACTTTGATGAAAACAATGCAAGTGCTTTTGTTGCCAAAATACAATATGTTATACAGATAATTATATACGTACCATTCATTCAAGAGAATGAACATAACACACATATGAAAGTATGTATGCAAAAAACGTGTGTACACAAAAAATATATATATCAAAAGCTAAATGCTTAATAAAATAGTACCAGCTTTTAACTTTATATATGGTCATTAAGCCCTGGAGGGGTGGTTTCATTTAAAAAAAAAAATGAAAACCAAAAAAAAAAAAACAACTTCTCTCTACCATAGTCTCCCAGTCACCCCCCCCCCCCAATGTCTGGTTCACGCACCTTCTAAAATGACAAATTCAAACTTCTTATAACCAGAACAAATGGTGGAGTGTTTATAAAGAGCATTACTTGTATTCTTGCTCCTAATAGCATAGTGGTGTTGATAAATTCTCGTAAAGGGCCATTAGTTTTGCCAATATAAAAAGTGGGACAAGTGGCACAAAAGCAAATGTATACTACTCCTTTGGTACCACAATCAAATTTACCTTTGACAGTAAACAGGATAGAGCAAACATGTACCAAAAAGCCACTAACTTCCAAAGTAGAATCCAATAACTTGGCCTTAATGTCCTCAGGGAAAGCCTCAATAATAAGCAAAGAGCAATTAGTCGAAAAGTATAGCATTTATTGTGTTTTCTGCCTTTCTGTAAAAAAAAAAAAAAAAAAAAAAAAAATCCTTGTTTTCCATACTTTCCTAGACAGTGTTCCAGAGACCAGATTTTGCTGATCCCTGGGCTTTGTCTTGGTTCCTGTGTTTCTCCATTTTCCTTGTTTGGTCAGGGGGAAGTTTCTTTACCTACCAGTGAGAGTGGGGAGTACTGAGCTGCCAGTTTGTCCTCAGAGGAGTGGTTTAAGGCAGTAACTTGTAGTTTATTGGCCATTTTGGGTCATTTCCTGTCTTTTCCAGCCCCCTGCTATAAAGCACGCTTTAGTGCGGAGTTGCCACAAGAGCAGCGGCGGTTAATCAAGGTTAAACTATTCAGGCTACCTAAAGTCCACTCTTCAAATTTTCCCTTAGAACATCTCTTCCCAAGCTGTACTGAATCTAACTACCCTATTCTATACCTATAAAGTCTTGATCTACTTGATTCATAAGTGACTATTCTCTATCCGGATAGCCTAGCACTTGCACCCAAAGTACTCTTTACTCTGATATAGCACTTTTTATTATACATAGCACCCCACCAGCCTAATACCCCTTTTTCGATCATCCACATCCCTTTAAGTCTTTTCAAACCCATCTACACAAAGTTTTTAACTTTTCCTTCTAGCATGTCGCGGGGTCAGTTGCTAGTGTCATCTCCTGCTCAGCTGATGAATCTGGGAATATTAAGGGAATGTTACAATTGCCTCATGTACACAGACAACCCTCTCCTTCTCCCACAAAACACAAACACATGCGAGAGATGCAAATATATAGCCAAACTGGAGGCTGAGCTCTCTCATCATAGGACTGAGAAGACCAGACAGGAGGAGAAAGCAACCACACACACCACAAACCCAGTCTCACATAGCACTAGCACAACCTCATATCACACACACACAAACACATAAAGACATACTCGGAGACTCTGACCAAAAATCTACCAAAACAGCAGAGGCCACCAAAGCAGACACCCAAACAACTACCACCACAGACCAAGACACATGCAACACATAGACCAGAAAGTCAGTGTGCCAAACAGTCACAGCCCTTAAGGCCAAACACAATGCCAGACACTCTTGACATAGGCGACTCATAGTCAGACACACTGACGTCCCACTCACCAGATTGAGCAAGGAGAAGATCACAGTAAGCTGCCTGTCGGGCGCTAGAATCCGCCACATAACGCAAGCACTCAGGTCACTCGACAGCAAGTACAAGTATGACTCAGTCATTGTCCATGCTGGTGTGAACGACCTGAGACACACCTCCCTGGACTACATGAAAAGGGACATAGAGGAGCTCTCTGATTATGTAGCCCAGGCAGGTATGACCCTGACCTTGAGCAGTATCCTACCTTCACCAAGAATGATGCCACAGTACAGAGACAAGATGATCAGCTTTAATAATTGGCTTAATCACTGGTGTCATTCAAAGGGGATCCAATGTCTGCCTGGGATGACATGCTGGACAAGCCACGTTGCTTCGCAAGGGACGGCTTGCACCTGTCACCCCTGAGCTTCCGGATATTGGCAAAGGCTCTTGCCACCCCCATAGCACTTTTTTAGGCCAGGCTCAAATTCTAAACCTACCACCCTAGAACAAAACAAAGGAAAAAAACTAAGGGTAATGCTGCTCAATGCCAGAAGTCTCAACCTCAAGATGCATGCACTCTAAGCCCTTCTCAGTATGGAGAACATCGATGTCTGTGCTCTGACAAACCTGGTTCAAGGCTCCTGAGAGCACCCCGGCACTATCAGGTTTTACCTCATATCATGCGTTCCGGCCCCAAAATCCGGACAACACCAAGAAAGGAGGAGGGGTGTCCATATTCAAAGACACCCTCACCTCCAGGTTGGTGGCAACGCACGATGCATCGGAGACCATCCAGGTGCAATTAACCGTAGGCAAGACTGCTCTGCAATTTGTAGCATGTTACAGGCCACCCTCTCAAACTCAGGAACCTCACACAGCATTCCTGAAAACTCTGGAGGGGATAAATGTAACCCCAAACACCATCATACTAGGTGATTTCAACTATTCGAACATAGACTGGGATCACTACTCAAGCCCCAACACTCTAGCCCAAAGGTTCCTAGAGTTCATAAACTCTAATGCCATGGAACAACTAGTCACCATGCCCACAAGAGGTGAAAACATACTGGATCTCATCATCACGAACATGGGGTCACAATGTTCAACACCGAAGGTATACCCTACATTGGTGAGATCAGATCATAAACTAATCTCACTGAAGTCCACATCCCACCCCCACCCCAGATAAAAAAAAAAGACCACAGTGAAGAACTTCTCTAAAGCCGACTTCACACTTCTTAGGACTGGTGTGGTCTCTTTCAAGGCCCCTGAGCCAGCAGAAACCATCACTAAAGCCGCTGAATCACTTACAAATGCCTTCTACCAGCACCTCCAGGACTGCATGGATCAGGCAATCCCAAACAAAACAAAGACTCTTTGTACCAAAGGCAGGCGTCCAGTCTGGTGGACCCCAGCCATAAACAAGCTCTACAACAAAAGGAGAAAGCTACTACAAGATAGAGCAAAATCCTCAAAAGGGAAGACTCCCTTGATAATCGTAAGTAAAAAAACTAAGATCGCTCATAAAATCCTCCAAAGCAAATTTTGAAAGAAAAATTGCCACGGACTCAAAAGACAATCACAAGGCCTTTTTTTAGCTATGTTAGAAACCTGGGAGGAAACTCCCAGATATGTTCAGAACTGGTTCAAAATGATGTAAAGATCACTGAACCTACAGACATTGCCAACATACTGGCTGACAGGTTCAGTGCAAATTCCCCCCAAAAGGAGAAATATCTATACCAGAGGATTGTAGCCTCCCAAACATCTCAAATGCTTAAGTAAGAACAGCTCTCTCCAAGGCGAAAAACACTGCATCCATGGGACCAGATGGTGTCCCGGGTTGTGTGCTCCACGAGCTCATTGAGGAATTAAACCCGCAGTTAGGGCAGCTGTTTAATCTTAGCCTCACCTCAGGATACGTACCCAAGGAATGGCGTTCGGCTACTGTGGTCCCATTACACAAAGGCGGTGCCTCCACCGACCCTGGAAACTACCGTCCCATCAGCTTGACAAGCCTGGTCTGCAAAGCTATGGAGAGGATCATTATGGAACTCAAATAATGACATAGGGGACCTGCAGACATTGGATCAAACCCAATTTGGCTTTGTCAAGGGCAGATCATGCCTTTTAAACTTGGTTGACTTTTTCGAAACAGTCACCAAGGCCATTGATGAGGGCAACGCAGTCCACACAGCCTACCTTGACCTGGCAAAGGTTTTCGACATGATACCCCACTCAGGCATCATAGAAAAACTCACCAGTTTAAATGTAAACCCATACGTCACAAGATGGGTTGCAAACTGGCTAAGTGACAGAACCCACAGGGTTAGAGTTGCTGGCGCCATGTCAGATTCCAAGCCTGTCACAAGCGGTGTCCCACAGGGCTCGGTCCTGGGTCCACTCTTGTTCGGCATCTACTTTTCAGAAGTACAGGCAAGCACAGGAGGATTATGGCTGACAAAGTTTGCAGATGACTGCAAACTGGGCGCCATAGTTGAAAACACATCAGACACAGATATCCTTCAGAAGGGTCTCAGAAACGGATAACTGGAGCCAAAGCGATGGCCTAAAGTTAAACGCTAAAAAATGCATAGCCATACCCTTTGGGAAAAACAAGGTTACCCCTAGCTACCATATAGGTGGCAATCCACTAAGCACAGAAGAGGTTATCAGGGATCTGGGAACCCAGGTTGATAGTAACCTCTCATTTGACACCCACGTTGCCAAAGTTGTTAGGAAGACCTTCTACATTGCCCACCTGATCATGAAAGGTTTCACATCTAGGTCAAGGGAGGTAATCATTCCCCTGTACTCACTCATCAGACCGATGATTGAGTACAACACCCCATTTGAAATGTATCTGACCAGACACCTGCAGCAATTGGAAAGGCCCCAAAAGTTCCTTACCAAAAGGATAAAGGGTCTCAAAAATATGTCCTATGCTGCCTGACTGAAGGAGCTCCAGCTCTACTCAGTCGCTTACCGCCTGCTCAGAGGTGACCTGTGCCTGACATACAAGACCATGTCCAACCCGGAATTAATGAACATGCTTCACCTCAAAAAATCTAAATCCATCAGATCTACAAGAGCACGAGACTTAAACCTTGACACTGTCATAAATAGGACGTGCTGGAGGGACAGATTAATCACCCAGAGACTCCCTATGCTGTGGAACAAAATCCCGGTACATGTGAGGCAGAGCACCTTGCTGGCTTTAGAAAAATCTTGACCAATGGATGGGAGATCGCATGTATACCCCAGGGATTACATCAGTGTCACTGCTTGACAGAGGCACAACAAAATAATGGGCATAATATCCTTCAATCGAAAGGGGTGGCGTAAGCCACAAAAACTCTGGGCTACGCTTATAAATGCCCTAGGGCAGATAGGTTCATAGGTTTATACTAGGCTATGAACACCTCATGACAGACCCAAAAGCCATAGCTCTGGAAGAGGCACCAGCAGCACTTTAGGTACACAGAGCAGTGAGCCACTTGAGAAGCAAAACCTAAAACAAACAAGGCAGAAGATTTGCCTTCAGAATTGGGGAAGTCAGAAATAACAAGCCTGAGCAATCAATACCAGAGCATACCTGTTCATGTGGGTCTGGTAATTAATAGCCCTAAAAGGCAAAAGTAGAAGCAGTGTCAACTTTCTTACTAATCCTCTCCATTGCCCTACTATCCTTATCAGAAGGCAAAAGTCTGGAAAAGGGCAAGAGCTTGGAATGTTTGTCAGAAGAGATTGACACCACAGTGGGATCAACAGAAGGACATTTAAATAAAAAAAATGACAATTCTCAGGAACCTTATAGAACCTATCAGGTTTCTTAGGAGCAGGAGGCTGAAAATTAGGAGACACTGAAGCACCAATGAAAGTGTCTAAGGTTTAGTAGTATCCACCTGAAGCAAATTATAATATCTCCTCTAAATATCAGACACTTGAGAAAACTCACACAAAGTATTCCATCATGCTAGCAACTGTGTCCCCAAAGGACAAGTCCTCAAAAGGAGACTCCGGGCCAACAGACTCCTCCTCATGAAAACCATAAGCCTAAGGTGAAGGCATCTGTGAAGAATAGGACAAAGACCCCTCAGATCCTCATGAGGAATCCAGTTCCCTATGCCGTTTAAAGTAGAGGTCAAAGGAGGTTCAAGCACTGAAACCCCTTGAGATGGCTTCAGGGTTATAAAGGCAGAAAACAAGCCCTATGTAAACTCTTGCCCTTCCCTTTGAGGATCATTAGGATGGACCAAAACATGCTTCATTCTTTATCTTTTCTTGGAAAAGACATCAGCCCTAACAAATACCAGAGATTCTGACCCTTGGTGAGCATTCGATAGGTGAACCCAGAACCTCCCCCTGACCAATATCTGCAGAAACCCTCTAGGACCCTCCAAGACTATCAACTACGGTTCCCCCTCAATATCCAGAGCAGAAGCCTGCAAAGCCTCAGAGGACATATGAAAAAGATGGCTCCATGCCGGCCAACAAGGTCATGGCACAGGAAACTGATATAAATGCCGAACGGCCTGCTTCTAGAGGGATGTCCAGTGGAGGATAGACAGCTAAAGAATCCAACCAAGACTTTATGGCCTTCTTAACTAGTAGCAGCATCTTAGGGTTATTCTACCATGTTACCCGGGCTAGCTGTTTAAGCCATTGGTTTTCAAGATAAATGGCACCTTAATATCTTTGACTTGGGACAAAACACTTACAGATACTACAAGAGGTATAGTCGTGGGAAGCACCCAAACTAAACAGACACTGTTCACCATGATCCTTATGAGGAATCTACCTCCCACACTGACATGTTCCCTTTTTGGATGACATGAACCCTAGATAAGCAAAGTAAAATACATAACCACAGAAAACAAACAAAACACCCACAATGGGGCACTTATCCAACAGCTAGGTATTCTACACAGCAACAAGGCATTCAGACCAATGAGCAATAATGGTGTTACGACTGGTGGCAAAGTTGTTCTGGGTAACTACATCCATATGTCACTTTTATGTCTTGCATCCTGTGCGGGGAGCATGTGTGTGAAGTATGACACATACAAGATCATTAGACTCTGGTATACTGTCCAAACGTCAGGCTGCCCTGGACAGGAGATCCCCAATGTTAAGAATACTGCAACAGTGATATAGAAAAACGTCTACTAAACATGGGGAATGCTTGATCAGAAAATATGTACAACTGCAGAATGTGTGTTACATTAAGGTGACCGGTCTTCAATGACTGGTTTTGAATTATGCATATTTCCACATACACAAGCAGAGATACACGAACAGGATACTGAAAATTAAACGAGAATTAGCTAGCAAAGTTAGTTTTTATTTTATTCACCACAAACTATGCATCACTTTAGGTTCTCACCACAAAATTCATAGAACACCTGCTATAAAATTTAATTCACCACAAACTATGCATCACTTTAGGTTCTCACCACAGAATTCATAGAACACCTGCTATAAATGGCAATCTAGTAAGGTCCACTTATTAAATACTTCTTGCAGCATAGTTATTTGTCAGACACAGCTTCTGCAAACAAGCTGCCTTTCAATTTCCCATACAGATATCTTAGTGGACATGGTGAAGTCTTAGTCATGACTGACTCTATAGTGACACACAGATGTACTGCTCACCAAGCTGAGCAAGGAAAGAGTGTGAGCTGCCTCTCAGATGCCAGGATTTAACAGGTCACAAGAGTACTCAAATCCCCCCCCCCAGGTACATATGAAATGGCAGGCTGTACATGTGAGTGTGAATGATATGAAACACACATCCTTGGATTAAATGGAGAGAGACACAATGTGTGTGAAAGTAGTTATGAACAACATCTACTACCTACAAAAATGATGCCACAATACAAACAAAAAGCTTAATTACTGGTTATCAGTTCTGCGGGGGAGGGGGGCAATGTGTCAGCCTGAAAGGACAAGATTGACAGTCATACCCGTTTTACAAGGGAATGTCATGCATCTCTCCTTAGGACTTTCATATATTGGTGACAAAAATTTTCTCCACATCCACAGTTCCTTTTTTTTTTTTTTTTTTTTTTAGAAAATGTCAACCTCCTACAACTACCAAACCTGTCAGACAAAAATCAAAACTGTACAAGGGATAAAGCTGTTCAATGCTATAAGTTTAAATACAAAACTGCACTCATCTTTCCAGACCATAGAAAATATTGCTATTTGGATAATCCTTGAAATGCGGCTCCAGTGCAGTAACAATGCACCTTCTGTATCATGATTGAATGCCTTTCACTTGAACAAGCCCAGTTCTGGGAATGGCCATGGGGTACAGGTGGTGTGGTGTGTCCATATTCCTACGAAATACCATAATTGTATGATTTGTACTAGAAGACAATGACCTTGAGCATCTCCATACCCTAGTTACTATCAATAAAATCTCTTAGCATATTCTAACTAACTACAGTATTCCCTATACAACATCTTTGACTCAGGAATAACACTTAGACAAAGTACTGTCTCTCTCTGCCAAGCCTAACACTACTCTCCTCAAGGGTTGCAACTATCCATCAATAAACTGGAAAACTTACAGTACTAAAATTAAGTACATACAGCCCTTCCTAAATCTTTTCAATGCAAACTTTTTACACAGCCCATTCCTTAACTAGGGCCTCAAAATATACCTCATACACATAAATATACTTCCTCATTACCTCAAACTTACCCTACCTACCCACCCCACCAATAAACTATCCGCAAAGTATGGCATGTACATCACTAACCTCATAAGAACCACAGTAGTTTGCAGCCAAACTAACTCTCACTGGAAACTTACATCCAAATCCTGGCCCATCTGTTAAAAATATCCACTCAACTAACCATAATCTATCTTATAACACATTCCAACTTCCCAGAAAAGCTAATTATCTGCTCATGCTAAATATAAATATCAGAAGCATTATCAAAAAAGTCCATAACTTCCATGCAAATCGTCCCTATATTCCCCTGACTTGTATTATTAACTGAAACGTGGCTTAAACCTAACATTTCTAATACTGAAATTCTAGCACCGGGGCTGTAGTATCCTACATAATGATTGCATATCTAAAAAAAGGAGGTGGTGTAGCTTTACTACTTAAAAATCAACTACAAGTAGAAACCTTAAATACACAGTAAACCTAGTTTAGGTAATGCAAAAATTATACTTGCAAAACTAAAAATCAACCCCAGGAAATGTGTCCATATAAATCGACTGCGACCACCCGGCAACAACATTCCAACCCTAGAAATCCTACTTGAATGGGCCTCAGAGTTCCTCCAACATAAAACCATCATCTTGGGGGACTTCAACATTGACTGGCTAACTTCTAACTCAAGACGTTCAGTACTTTAATTCTTCCTTTTTAGATATTTTAAACATTCATGCCCCTTCCAGAACTCAGAGTCAAATCCAACTATGCTCCCTGGATGACCAAACAGATTAGATCTCTGCTGAAATCCAGAGACAAGGCCTGGACCCACTGGCACAAAACTAGATCCCATACAGGCATCAGACATATCTTGAACTTGACAACAAGTCAAACAAAAGTGCCTGAATAGACAAAATTAACCAATACCAGAATATACAAACTAAATATCAAAATAACCCCAAAAGATTCTGGACAGCCATTAACAACATTCTCCATCCTGGAAAAAGTGAGATTCCCTCTCCAAGCTAACCGATACCTCACTCAATATCACCACCCATTTCAACAAATTCTTCGCAGAATCCATTCTTGCACTAACCTACTCTCAAAGCTGCCCATCCTCTAACCTACCACCAAATTACAATATTAAAAATGCCTTTACCTTACACTCTGTCTCTACCGATGCGATTTAGAAACTTAAGAAACTAAAACTTCCCACCTTAGCCGCTGATAAAACTCTCAGCTGAATATTTGAAAATAGCAGCTGATGCCATTGCATACCCAGTATCTATCCTCATCAATCACTCAGTAACCGAAAATCTAGTTCCTGCGATCTGGAAAATTTCTCACATTATTCCTCTCCACAAAGGGGGTAACTCAAGAGAGTTAACCAACTACTGGCCTATAGCAATACTTTCCGCTCTCTCAAAAATACTGAAGAGATGTTTATACATACACAAATCATGGATCACCTACTGAAGAGATGTTTATACATACACAAATCATGGATCACCTAAACATCCAGAGTCTTCTCACAAACACACACACATGGTTTCAGGCACATCACAGCACCGAAACAGCCCTTATGTTATTTACTCATACAGTAAACCACAGAAATAATGGCAACTATGTCTCTGTGATCTTTCTCGACCTCTCCAAGACATATGACATGGTTAACCACAGCATGCTCATTAAATTCCTCTTTGAACTCAACCTTAGCAAACCCACCATTACCTGGTTTCAAAGTTACTTAACAAGTAGACAGCAAGCAGTGCAATGGAGGCAGGATCTCTCTCCATTATTACCAGTCACACTAGGTGTTCCCCAAGGCTCTATCCTTGGTCAATTACTTTTCTCTATCTTCACTAACAACCTCCATACCTCTACTCTACATGCCTCAGTCACCCAATATGCCGATGACTCAATGCTTACTTGTTCCTCTCCATCCCTCCAAGAACTGCAGTTAAACACAGGCTTCCTTCTTTCCATTCTGTTGAATGGCTTACCAACTCTCAACTAACACTAAACCCCAGGAAAACTAAACCTTTCATATTCCAGCACACTAATCAGTTCATTCCCTTACTCATATTTACTACCATCTCTAACAATAAAACAACCATCTCTCCTGTCACTCACACCAAACTCCTAGGCATTGATATAGACAGCAACATGAAATTTAACTCTCACATTTCAATCACCAAAAAGAAAGTACATAAACTGGGAGGGCTACATAGAAGTAAACAATTTCTCACAAACAGCACTTGGACTAAAATAGCACAAACATATACTTCTATATGCCTCTCTTATCTTCATCAATCTTAGAAAAACAGATGTTGCTAAACTTGATGCCTGCTACAACAAAACTGCAAAATTCATCACCAATAGCCCATATCTAACACACCACTGCAGCCCTCAAACAACTCAACTGGTTAGAACTTCCCAATCTTCTCCTTTACAACCAGCTTATACTAACCCATAAGATATTTTACTCCCCTAATAAAACCCCTGCATTTCATAACCTAATACATTCCTACGATCCTACAATAAACCTCTCCAAGTCACTAAAGCCAACAACTGTGCAGGAGCCTCCCTCCACTCAAATTTTTTAGCTAAAAATAGAACACACTGCCCACTAATTTATCAGCCACTACCATCCTCAGTTCAGTTTAAGAAAAATCTAAAAACATACCCACAATCTAACTGGATCTGTAACTGACTCCCTAGCCTAGTCAAACTTCTTCCTCATCTAAAGCAAATACTATTTTCAGGCAGTATACTTCTCTCTCTTCCTCGGATACTCCCTTTCAAACATTATTTACTCTGTAGATTCATACTGCACCAAGCTGTTTATACTACTAAATCATACGGACTGTAAATTTTGATTGTAATATATATGTGGCAGTTCATCTTTGTACCTATAGTGTCACATTTTTTCACCCTACTTTTAGCCGACTGACCATCTACAGTGTGATTATTCTAATTTCATTGATGTAAATTGTATTATGCTATTCTTCTGTACCTGTGGAAGTCTACCTTGTTTATTCATGTTATATGTGGAGCTTTTCTCCTGGGGCCTCTGCTGAAAATGGACTTGTGTCCAGTAGGACTTTCCCGGTAACTATATAGATACAGATATATACTGGTCAGATCTCACCAACAATTAATGTTTTTTGCCATGAAAGCCAAACCCACTAATTCGCAAACTCTACAGTTATGACATGATCTGTTACAGCTAGCTGATGATGTGATTCAATTTAACAAGGCCCACATCCCTTGAGAAGCAAATAGCAAACACTGCTACATTTACATATAGTTTCTATTCACACCATAAAACAGGCATAAAAAGACAATGATCCCTGTCCAATACAAATAAAAAGCTAAGTTTACGAATAAACCATGATGGTAGAACACTAGCAGAAACAAATTATATAATAAAAGGAATAAAAAAAAAAAAAAAAAAAAAAAAAACAAACCTCCTTAATCCCAAATAAATAAAATGAATACATCACAATACAAAAATGACACCAACAGGTTAAATGAAGAACGTGGATACAAAATGAAATCCCCCAAATTTAAGCATGAAATAAAAATCACCATGTCTGTACAGGACAAACAGGAAGCTTTTTTAACTGTTATGAACATTAGACAAGACCCAACACATGCACAACAGTAAGGACTATTCAGCCCTGAGGACATAGCAAACACACTAGCAGACAATTGAGCTCAAACTTTACCACCCTGTTCCCCCAAAAACACCCCTTTCCACATGACAGTTCCTCAGATCAGGTCTTAAGGGCAATATCCAAATCCAAGAACATTAGTTCTCCAAGTCTAGAAAGTGTACCTTGAGGCTTTGTTGTCAATATGAAGCACAGTCACAAAACATGATATTAGGTCCAAGAAGTTACGATCCCTCCCTCTCCATGCATTCTTCATTAAGCTCATAATAGAATAGAACACTCCTTTTGGAATGCATCTGTGCATACACATGCTCCAAAAAAAAAAAAAAAAAAAAAAAAATACAGCAACTTCTCTTCTCCATCTTCCACAGACTCCTAAGAGTTAACTTCTGACTAACCTACAAGGCCTCAATGACCTGAACAGCCCAGTCCTGTGTGACTTCATACACATCCTTAAAACATGCAAGACCTGTTCAAAAGTTCCAAACTTTCTCTTTAACAAACAGAACCTGTTAGTGGAATAGATACCACTCAAGGATTTCCTCCCTTATTTAAGTAAAGTGGCTCCCTACCCCTCTTCAAACACAATCTGGATGGGCGACTGTGTGACTGTAAATTCATCACAATTTCTCATGGAAAGGGGGATTTAAGTACTGGAATTTGTGATGGCTGGACTACAAATTTATCTACCTCATCAACAGCCTAGTAATTACCTATGAATCTATAAATCTCAAGCACTTTTCAAGGTAGCATCTGAAAACTTTCTGCCTTTTCTCATCTTCAGCTGCCACAGTGGTCTTTCGGACCAACGTGCAAATAATCAACAACAGTCAATCAGATGTTAAAACGAAGTTGCTTCTGCCACTGGTATCAAAGATAACCGGGACAGAGCTAGCTATGAGATAAAGCTGTGAAGGAACTTCAGGAAAAGAACACAAGCGGTTATACATCACATAATCAAATAATTCATAACACAATTCCTCTATGACAAAATGGTGTTACGTATTTTTATCACCAGATTATAAAGGAGAACACAGTTTCATATGCCACTACTAGGTTATTTAGCCAGGTGAACTAATCTGCCAGCGCATCAGGGACATGCTCATAACAGAAGCGAACTAGGTTCAGAAAGCTGGATCTGCCTTTAAGAAACCCAAATTGGAATGGTTTGATTATTGTTAAGTGAGAACACTTCAATAAGTTTTAGATATATAACGCCTGGGATAACCGATGTGATCCTTACAACAAAATGCATAATTGGTTCTTAAGGCGGTGCTACAAGCTACCCAAATGAAATACTTTTATATTAACAGAACCAGGCAATTAAAAGTAATAGTTAAGCTATTCTTAAGCATTGCTCTTTAATACACAAATGAATCTACAGATGTTTGTGAAGTATATGAAGTCAGTGATAATGAATCAGGCGTTTCAACAATTCCACCTAGAATACAGGTAAAACCGCATAAATGATTAAGATCACGTATATCCATTAATAAGGCAATTTGCGGACATTTTTATCAAATAAGTTACCCATACATTTTCTACTTTATATATGATAGCATAGGAGATTTAAAACCTTATTATTATTTCTTACATTTTCGATATGGTTTTCTGAAAATTAAGAAGCGATTAACTGTACTGCGCCGTTTCGTTTATATATTATAACATATTTTACTTTTAAAACTCTACAAACATGATGAGGCACAATTGTGACAGCTCATCTTGGAGTTTTCCTACAGCTGTATGTTTTCCCAACAAAATTAATAGTCAGATCACTAAGCATATGTACATTTCATTAAGACACTAACCTGAAAATTGTGCCCACTTACAGGGTCCAAGTTCTCGTCTGGCTAAGAAGTAGTACCCTCCACGGTGTTTTGTACAAATAAGTGAACTATTCAAAGATAAAAATCAACAAGTCTCACTATTCCACCCAAACAACAGGCAGCAAATAAGCTGCCGGAAACACAGCAAAATATACCGCGCACTTCCTCCTTCCGCCGGCCGGCGACTGAAAACCTTTTGGTTTAAGAAGGCGGAACCACAAGTTGATAAACATCAATTTGGCCCACTCAAATATCAGAGTTTTGACTGTCGGTATAGCTGACCATTCAGCAACAGCCTTATGACAGGAAGCAAATAGAGGATGCTAAGGTAACAGTAACTGAAAGTGCGGGTTATGTTACTTCCTATACAAATAGTCGCTTACGTTATGTACTTTTGTTACAGCATTTTTCTTATTCTGTTTTTGACTGAAGTAGTTATGATAGTACTGTCTGCAGTATTAATCAAAACTGCTTCAAGTGTTTGTTAGCTCAGCTGTTATTTCTGTGGTTTTTTTTGTATAAATTACAGAAACTGCATACGTTAACGTTCTGGCATTTGGCTTTCAGGCACGGTACTATACAGACTCTTTACTGCGAACTCATTTTTAGTGTATTTTGTGGCGGCGGAGTTGAGACGTAGCAGTCTAAATATAGAGATTGCAGGGGGAAGTGTTATATAATAGAGTGGTTATAACTATGAGCGGTTATGGTGGTTTACGTTAGTTTGTACGGTCTGTAAGTAGCCTCACCCTATAACACGATCACACACTGAAAAAACAAGCCAGTAATAACGCGATCTGAGCGAGTGATGGATCACATGACAGGTCTCTAGCAGGGTTCATAGGTTCATACTAGGCTATCTGCCCAAGGGCATGTATAAGCCTAGCCCATAGTTATTTGGCTTTCGCCACCCCTTTAGTTTGAATAAAACTATGCCTATTATTTTGCTGTGCCTCTGTCAAGCAGTGACACTGAAGTAATCCCTGGGGTATATCTGCGATCCCCCATCCATTGGTCAAGATTCCTCTTGAACAAGGCCAGCGAGGTGCGCTGCCTCACGTACCGGGATTTTGTTCCACAGCATAGGGAGTCTCTGGGTGATGAATCTGTCCCTCCAGCACGTTCTATTAATAACTGTGTCAAGGTTTGTCTCCCGCCCTTGTGGTTCTGAGGGATCTAGATTTTTTGAGGTGAAGCATATTCATCAAATCAGGGTTTGGCATGGCCTTATATGTCAGGCACAGGTCACCTCTGAGCAAGCGGTATGAGACTGAATAGAGCTGGAGTTCTTTCAGTCGGGCAGCATAAGACATATTTTTGAGACCCTTTATCCTTTTGGTGAGCAACTTTTGGGGCCTTTCCAGCTGCTGCAGGTTTCGGGTCAGATACATTCCGAATGGGGCATTGTACTCAATCATAGGTCTAATGAGTGATGAGTACAGGGGGACGATGACCTCCCTTGATCTAGATGTGAATCCCTTCATGATCAGGTGGGCAATGTAGAAGGTTTTCCTAACCACTTTAGCAACATGAGTGTCAAACGAAAGGCTACTGTCAACCTGGGTCCCCAGATCCCTGATGACTTCTTCTGTGCTCAGTGGATTGCCACCTATATGGTAGCTAGGGGTAACCTTGTTTTTCCCGAAGGGTATGACTATGCATTTCTTGGCATTTAACTTTAGGCCATGGCTCTGGCACCAGTTATCCGTTTCTGTGAGGCCCTTCTGAAGGATATCTGTGTCAGATGTGTTTTCGACTATGGCGCCCAGTTTGCAGTCATCTGCAACCCTCCTGTGTTTGCTTGTACTTCAGAAAAGTAGATGCCGAACAAGAGTGGACCCAGGACTGAGCCCTGTGGGACACCACTTGTGACAGGCTTTGAGTCTGACATGGCTCCAGCAACTCTGACCCTGTGGGTTCTGTCACTTAGCCAGTTTGCAACCCATCTTGTGATGTATGGGTTTACATTCAAGCTGATGAGTTTTTCAATGATACCTGAGTGGGGTATTGTGTCGAAGGCCTTTGCCAGGTCAAGGTAGGCTGTATGGACTGCCTTTCCCTCATCAATGGCCTTGGTGACTGTCTCGAAAAAGTCAACCAAGTTTAAAAGGCATGATCTGCCTTTGACAAAGCCAAACTGGGTTGGATCCAAAGTCTGCAAGTTCCCTATGTCTTTATTTATGAGTTCCATTATGATCCTCTACGTGGCTTTGCAGATAAGGCTTGTCAAGCTAATGGGACGGTAATTTCCAGGGTCGGTGGAGGCACCGCCCTTGTAAAGTGGGACCACAGTCGCCGTGCGCCACTCCTTGAGTACGTATCCTGAGGTGAGGCTAAGATTAAACAGCTGTCCTAACTGCGGGTTTAATTCCTCATTGAGTTCGTGGAGCACACAGCCGGGGCCACCATCCGGTCCCATGGATGCTGTGTTTTTTGCTTTGGAGATAGCAGTTCTCACCTGGGCGTTGGAGATGTTTGGGGGGCTACAATCCTCTGGTATAGATATCTCTCCTTTTGGGGAGGGGAGAAGTTTGCACTGAACCTGTCAGCCAGTATGTTGGCAATGTGTGTAGGTTCAGTAATCTTCACATCATTTTGAACTAATTCTGAGCATATCTGGGAGTTTCCTCCTAGGTTTCTAACATAGCTAAAGAAGGCCTTATGATTGTCTTTTGAGTCCTTGGCGATTTTTCTCTCAAAATTTGCCTTGGATGATTTTATGAGAGCTCTTAGTTTTTTACTTATAATGATAAAAGGTGTCTTATTAAAGTGTATTAACTCGCCAGATGCGCAGAAGCAAGCCCCGCCTGAGGCAGTGCAATGTAATTTAATATTCAGCATCTGTGCAGAAAGCAACCCAATGTTTTATTGTAGACTAGCTAGACATTCACTACCAAAAAAGAAATGTTTTACTTTGGGCATAAAACTAAAATACCTGATGTACATCACATTTCAGTCAGTCAATCGGGCAGAATTCAGACCACAAAACTGTTTCTCTAAACGATACTGTTATTAACGGCTGAAATTGTGGCGATAGTGTAGTGTACTGGATCACCAGATGCGCAGTAGCAAGCACCGCCCAAAATCCTGCCCCGTTGTTGTACGTCAGTCGGACCTATTGAATATTCATCTGGTGTCAATGGATATTGATTCCAATGTATGAGAACGCTAATAAAACATGCTTTTTCCGAATATAAAAACATGCCGCAATTGCCACAATGTATGACATTGCTTGTAGGGTTGCCACCTTTTCAAATGGCCAAAGTGGGACATTTTGGGGCACACATCAGTTTTTACAGACCGACACATACCCACGGTCAGTACAAAGGATAGAACTTAACTTTTTTGCCTAAATAAAAGCTTATTGTTGTAGCAGTTTAGTTGCTTATTCTGTTTCTTGTAACATTTAGGTATTTTAGATACAGAAATAACTATTTTATGCAATTATTACATAAAATATGTGACATAATTATGTCCTACAATCTCAGGACATTTGCCATTTTTAATATTTTTTTGTCAGGGCACAGCTGCCCAAAGAGGGACTGTCCCTCACAAAGTGGGACAGGTGGTAACCCTATATTGCTGTATTTAAAATAAAAATGCATTTCCGAACATAAAGCATGTTTCCAGACATGCCGCAGTTGTCACAGTGTATGACAAGGCCGAATTTAAAATTAAAATGCATTTCCGAACATAGGCACGGACACACAAGGCTACATTACAAGTATGTTTATTATGGTGACCACCAAACCAGAAATATCCACGCAATAAGAAATACAGATACAAATGCAGAATAACAGAATTGATACAGCTGATAGTATGATTTGCGAGGTGGTAACTGTCAATAGTCGGACTTGCAAGGTGTGAGGAGGTTATGATATTGATGTGTGAAGATACGTATGAAAGTTACTGACCTACGTGTATGCTTTTACATTTAAGGTGATATTTGTCAAGTACACTTGTCTCTGAGTTACGTTTCTTGAAATTGAGATATTTGTCAAGTACACTTAATTGTAGCTTTAGATTTACATTGGAAGAGTACATAACTGTAAAGTGAATGCTTTTACATTTAAGGTGCTATTTGTAAAGTACACTTGGCTCCGAGTTACGTTTCTTGAAGTTGTAGCTTTAGATTTACATTGGAAGAGTAAACGGGGCCACATTAATTGTATGCATGATGTCACTGCCTAATATGAATGGCACATCAATCATGCCTCATTTCATATGCAACTCTTCACGCCAGTCACCGGAGCCACGCCCACTCCTGCGCAGAACTGAAGGTGAGCCAGTACACTACACTATCGCCAAAATTGTTTGCAGTACCAGCACCATTGCACAACACTTGTTCAGCGGTGGGTGTGGGGGGCACAGTGCCCCCACAAGGGGGCTGCAGGGGGGTTTGCCCCCCCCGAAAAAGGAGAAAGTAATAATTTCAATGAGGATGGAGTTCGTTGTGTGCATGGATTCTGTGTCAATCATGGTGTGTTTACATATTGAAACTCTGCCCACCGCCTTGTCAGTCTAACAGGCCACACCCATTCCTGCACAAACTGGTGGGTTAATACACTTCAATATTGCCTCTCCCTGAAATGTTAACTCCATTAAAGGAAAATTCAACCCTTTAAACATATGCAGTTCTCAATATATACATTTATTGCTATCCAGGATTACCTGACCCTGTTTAGGTAGGAGAATTCCTACGTGGGAGTTGTGATCTGCGAAAAAAATATGAAAACTGGCAAATGTCTTGAGTTTCTAGGGTAAAAAATATTTTCTATGATGTTGCATCTGACACACTATATGAATACTATAAGAAGCAAAAGAAGTAACCCAAATTTGTAGTACAGTACTTTGAAACATTTTTTTTCCTGCAGAATCATAAATTTCCTTACAAAATGTCCCACTCTGGGCACTTGAAAGGTGGCAACCCTAAAATAGTCTAAGACCACTGACTCATGACTATTCACACCTTGCCAATTCCCTCCCTCACCTAGGTCTTTTTCCAAGAAGACTAACTGATAATCTTGGAATAAATATGTGGATGCCCATCAAGTCATCTACTTTTAAAGAGGGTGAGTCGCACTGTTTAACATATAAGGGAAGTTTATTCTAGAGGTTTGGGAGGTACTGGGTTTATAAGCCTGTCCCTGTGTTGTGTTTTATTCATCTGTTAGTGAAGATTTGGTCCCTTTTTCTAGTGCTGGTGAAGATACTGGAGTTGTGGAGAAACAGAAGATTCAGGACAATTGAGTCTGTAATGTTATGGTAAGCAAGACAGGGATCTCCTCACAAAAGTCTAAAAGACACCGAATAAAGGGATAGAGCTTCCAGCTTCTTTTGTGCAACCCCTGATCTTTTTTGGTGAGGAAACTTTGGGCTCTTTCTAATTATTTGATGTGTTTAGTGAAATGCATCCAAACTGGGGAGTTGTACTCCATAACTGGCTTGGTCAGTGCTGGGTATAATGGAGTGATTACCTATTTAGACCTTGATGATATTTCTTTCGCAATTAGCTAGGCTAAATGAAAATATTTCCTTGCAACCATTGTTGCTTGATGGTCAAAAGAGAGGGTGCTGTCAACCCTAGATTTATGACATTATTGACCATCTGTAAACCTCAGAGATTTATCAGAAAATCAAATATTTTACAAGAGGCAGTTCAAAATTTTGAGGCAGAATCAGTGACCCTGCAAAATTAGGGGTAATTGAGAGGGAACCCACCAATGTTGTTAACCTTAGCAAGAGTTAATTTTGTTTCTCCCTATATTACTTAGATGCTTAGCCTTCAGAAAGCATTCAGCATCTGCCAGATTTCTCATTTCCACTTGCTTACAAGAGATAGTTCGTACAGATCCTAGCAAGATTTTCAATAGTCAATGCTCAAGTTGTTTTGGAAAGGAATCTTTCCTACCCTGTATGGCCTGTTTTAGACACTACAGTTTTTAAGTTCATTACTGCCATACTTGTCAATTGTACCCCAGGGGTGTAGCCAGAAATTTGTATTTTGCACTCAGACCCTCATGCTGTTTCCCCCACCTCTAATCTATTTGAAAAATTTACCCATCCCCGAAAATGTTACCTTATAGGTTCATAGATTAGTACTAGGCTAACTGCCCCTGTGAGTCATTTTAAGCCTAGCCATTTATCCCCTGTGAGATTCAAACCTTGTACCTTGTGTTTGTAAGGCAAACACCTTAACCATTAGGCCACCCTTCCAACCTTTGTATACATCAGAAAGGAACATATTATTGTCAACCATTGTTGTGGTATATACCTGTCATGTAAGCATCTTTGGTATAATTCTATAAAGCAGATGGTAAATTATGAGCTGTAAACATTCTATTATCTGTGACTTGCAACATTGCTGAGAAATTACATACGCGAGTACACTGAATATGCCTAACTACATCTTTGCTGTACCTCATTATGAGGAACAGTCTTCATTTTGAGTCTTAAAAGGTCATGTTCTTCACAGTTCTACATTGAAAGTATCTGACATGCATTCGGTGTTAATAATTTTTAAGTGTTATCCTTTGTAAATAACATAAATCATGTAAATTCATCAAAATAATGTTTTGTAAGTAGAAATGAATGCATTTTGACAATCTCTTTGAAGTTCCTAGTCAAGGTTAGTAGTAAGTTGTTAGTAAATGTTCCATTTTTTTCCACGTTACAAGAAGTATCTTAACTGCATTCTTTTAATATGTAATAAGGAAAAAGAACATGATGCATGAAGTCGAGGCATGTTAGTTACTACAAAAGGAATTTGTTAGCCTGACTCCTCCAGGCTAGGAGTGCATTGTTGCTAGGAAAGGTTTGAAACATCCAAGGTCAGAAACAAGACCTCTTGGCAGCAGTGGCTCATGTATAGAAAGGTTCCACATTTTGATAATGGAAGGTTGAGAGCTATGGTTGCTGTGCACCACACGTTTACATCATGAGACCATCACACCAAGGTCAGGAATGGGCTATAAACAGCTACAATGAAGCTATTTTTCCAAATATTTTTTTGTTGGCGAACTCATTAGAGACAGACTACATCTTTTATACATTTTTTTTTTTATCAAAACTGGTCATGCAGTTTTATTACATTACAATGATTCTAGCTAATAGAAAACTTTGCAAATGTCCTCATCCCTAGTGATTTTTGCCTCAGACTTCACGTGAACGCCTTTCTATACATGATCCACTGCTGCCAAGAGGTCTTGTTTCTGACCTTGGATGTTTCAAACCTTTCCTAGCAACAATGCACTCCTAGCCTGGAGGAGTCAGGCTAACAAATTCCTTTTGTAGTAACTAACATGCCTCCACTTCATTCAACATGTTCTTTTTCCTTATTACATATTAAAAGAATGCAGTTAAGATACAGTAGTAGTTTTTGCTTATGAAGTTGTATTTTTTCCAGGCCTGCATACAACTTAGTTTGCTCTTTAACAATTATATTATAACAACATTAATAAACATTTTAATAACTAATGTTGTCCCATAACAGTTTTCCCCCTCTGACACTTTCAGTGTCATACCATGCATATAATTATATTTTTATTTTTCTCAACTTGATAAAATACACCTCTGCATCATAATAATAGAATTGTCATTGATTGGTACATGCAGTGGCATTTCATGTGCAGGTGAGGTTAAACATCTTGTAATCACAGCCTTTAGAATAGAAAATACCAAAATGATCATAAATATAATAAAAAGTACAATGACAATACTCTGGATTATGCTAGTTTCCTGGTTACCAAAAATACTGCCCAACCATCCAAAAAGTGTCCATTGTTTTGATGTGCTGTCCAAATCTTTGGCTCTTTGTTCCATGAAATTTGCCAGTTTTTCCTGTTCATCGTGTTAGTCACTAATATATGAACAGCAGCGACTCTCTATGAGGGCACATGATCCCCCTTTTTGCAGCAATCATTATATCAAGTGCCATTCCATTCTGCAACACCACACTTTGCATTTTAGTCATTTCTCAATTTGCCATCCTGATGTGAAGTTTTGTTGGTCATCTCTTGTAGAATTTGGGCAAGCATGGTGATTAAGAGCATTGTCCTTTGCATTTCATACCCAGGATTAAAAATTGAAAATACTTGCTCTGCCCAGTGGATTTCTTGCTTATTTCTCAGTCTGCCTGCTGGTGGGTGTTTGAAATGTTGAATAACAGGGAGTAATATAGCCTACAAAGCAACATCCAGGCCAGTTTGTAGGCAACCCAGGGGTAAGCATGATCACCACAGATGTAGTAATGGTCACTTATTATGCCCATGTCACGCCTCCAGTCATAGCTTTTCAAGTGCAAAGAGACTAACACACTTTCATGTATGGTGTCATTACATTTGCTTTTTCCTACTGGTACAGTCCCATTTCTGGCATAACATGTCTCCATGATGTGTGGTTGCAAGTTGAAGAGATACAGCCTTTGAAAAATCAGTTGCATTATGCAAGGTTAAGCTGATGTCATTAAGGTCCTTTTCAAATGACACCTGTGATGCAGGGATGGGAATCATGGAAATCCCTGCCTTAGAATGATGAGGTATATACGAACATATCCAGCAGTTTGTTTTGTTTAGATTTTTGGCATACTGCTGAAGGACCAGTAAGAAACTGTTTTCTCTTGACTAGTTTATAGAAGGGAACAGCAGCAGAAGCAAAGCAAAATTACCTGTTGTCACTGGATTTATCATGGACTGCTACTGAAGTTGACCTTCTCACTGGGCAGATGATTTATCTGTCACACCTTGATTTCCCCTCTGTTCGCTGCAATGATTCATCTGAGGTCCCCACATGACATGTTTTCTTGCAATGAGATGAATGGATCCACGTTGGTAGTCCTGCACAGCGAACTGCAGTCAAAGTGGTGAGTAGGGCCTGAAAAGGCCCCTTCCACCTCGGATTCAGGCAGTTTTTCCTCTGGAAAATTTTCACGTACACCCAATCACCCAGTTGTAGTTGATTGCAGGGCTGCTCTTACTGTTCGATGATATGGCTGCAAAATTTGAAGAGTCTCCTACAATAAGAAATCCTAGCATCATCTGACAAAGTTAAATCGGCATTTCCCACTGGAGGGGTAGCAGGGCCATGGGTCTCCTCATTAATATTTCATATGGACTCAACTTCCTGGTGGCATTCAGTGAGGCCCTCATACTCATTAATGTTAAGGGAAGGGCTTTGGGCCATTTTAAGTGGGTTTTATTACAAATCTTTGAAATTTTATTTTTACCCTTTCCATTAATCCAGATGGAATCCAGATGGCTGGGGATCATTGGGCCAGTGAAGACTCAACTTAGTATTAAACATTTTACATAGTTCTTTACACAATGCCTTATTAAAATGTGTTCCCTGGTCACAGTTAACAATGCTAGGTATACCGAATCTTGGAATACATTTAGATAATAGTTTTTTTAGTAACTGTGACTGCATCAGCTTTGCAACAAAGGTAAGCGTTCACCCATGCTGAGAACATACACACTACCACCAACATAAATTGTAAATTATTAGTTTTAAGGATCTGGATGAAGTCTAGCTGTATGTTAACAAAAGGTCCCCAGGGTGGAGGTAAACATGCAGATTTGCTGTTGACATGTTTACTTATGTTATACTCCAAACATATACTGCAGTGTTGTACATACTGAAGTATCAAAGAGGAGACATGAGGGGCATACCAACTTCAGGTAATTTGATTAAATAAAGCTGTCTTACCTGTATGGGCTGGTAAATCCCTTACCAGGTAAGGTACCAAAGAGGCAGGTGCCACCAGTCGGCCATCCGGATGTCGCCATATGCCATTAGAGGATTTTCTGCATCCATCCTTTAGCCGCCTCAGAACTTTTCCCTGTGATGCTTCAGCTTGAAAGGCTGACAACTTTTCAAAATCAAACACATCATTACTGTTGCAGTTTGTTATTGTTAACATACACGGATTTTTGCAACAATTTGCTACTGCTTGGTTAGCAGCTTGGTCTGCCAAATTATTTTCTTTTGTTACGACATTTATGCCTTTTTGATGTGCACATTTGATTACAGACTCTTAGGTAGCAAAAGTGCATCTAACAATGATTTTATGTACCCTGAATTTTTTATTTGATTTCCTGAAGAGGTCAAAAACCTTCTCTCTTTCCAACATTGCCCAACATAATGTACCACCCCGAAAGCATAACGCCTGTCTGCAAAAATATTGGCCATCTTGTCTTTGGGTAACTCTCAGGCTTTTGCAAAGCCACTAGCTCGGCTATTTGGGCAGAGTGAACACCCTATAATCTTTGTGGTAACAATATTGTTTCTTTGGTGCAGACTGCTATTCCCGATATCAATTTTCCTGTTTGATTTTTTTTCCACAGGAGCCATCTACAAATAAATTCAACTCAGCATTGGGTATAGGAGTGTCTTTTAAGTCCTCACTAGGAGAAAGCAAATAGTTATACACACAATCATACTCTTCACCATCCTCAGCAGTAGGCTACAGAGATGCAGGATTTAGAACAGGACAGTGAATTAGGGAAATAGATGGATCAGAAAGAAATGCAAGTTCATATCTAGTTAGACTTGCAGTCGAGAGTGGTTGAGTTTTCATTTTAAGCAAAAGAGATGATGCAGAATGGGGGAAAGCTACTGTGAGATCATGCCAAAACACCAACAATTGTGCCAGATTAACTAGAATGGCAGCAGCAGCAACTGCCCTTAAACAGGGTGGAAAACCTTTTGCAACAGAATCAAGTGCTGTGCTGCAATAAGCTAATGGACGATAGATGTCCCCATGTTTTTGTGCAAGTACTCCTTAAGCAAATCCATTTCTTTCATGACAAAATAAAATAAAAGGTTTATTATAATCTGATAACCCTAAAGCTGGGGCAGTAGCTAAAGCTTGCTTCAAGTTTTGAAATTAATTTTTATCTTCACTATTCCAAAGGAGAGCCTCTGGTGTATCCTGCTTTAAAAGAAATTGTCAAAGGTTTGGCAATTTCTGTGTAGTTAGGGATCCACTGTCTACAGTATCCTGTCATACCTAGGAAAGACCTAAGATGTCTCTGCATAGTCGAACGTGGGGCCTTATATGTTGCATCAATATGAGATGGTAACACTTGCCTGCTACCCTGAGATATTAAATGACCAAGATAACGTACCTGAGATGACCACAATTGTAGTTTTCCCTCTAGACATTTTGTGCAGGGATAGTCAGAAGATGCAAGATATCCTGTTGTCATTGCTTAAAGGAAGTTGATGCTATCAGTAAATCATCTACATATTGTACTAACACAGACCCACCCGGAAATGTCACATTCTTCAAATCTTTTTCCAGAATTTGAGAAGATAATGAAGGAGATTCAGTATATACTTGTGGCAACCATGTCCAGGTATATTGCTGTCCTTGATAAGTAAAAGCAAACAGAAACTGACTGTCAGGGTGAATTGGTATAGAAAAAATGCTGAACATAAATCTATTACAGAAAAATAACTAGCTGGTAACTAGCTGTAGGTGGTATGCAACTCAGTATTGTTGCTGGATTTGGAACAACAGGAAAAGTAGGCAATACTGCATTATTTATAACCCTTAAGTCCTGTACAAATCTATAAGTATCCTTCCCTGGCTTTTCACTGGAAAATAGGAGTATTACAAGGGCTTTTAGCTAGCATTATTATTTCTTGCTGTATTAGAGACCGAATTACAGGTTTGATTTCCTGCTATGCTTCCAGCTTTAGTGGATATTGTGGCACTCTAGGGAGAGGTTTTGATGGATTTAATTTTATTTTTAGTGGTTCTGCTGATTTCAGTATACCTACTTCACTTGCATGTTTAGCCCACAAGTTGGCAGGTACCTGCTGTAGTAACATAATTTGCCTGTATGCTTCCAGCAGGCTGTTCCTCATCTTTTGCTAGAACAGCCAATACTTCCCCCTCTGATTCTGTTGGAACATTTAGATACACCCTTTCTGGGGTACAGTAAATAGTACAACCCAGCTTGCATAACAAATCTCTTCCTATCAGATTTACAGGTGCAGTAGTACTCAAAAGAAAATAATGCTTTTCTTCAATTGGACCTAAAGAAATGGGGATGGGTTCTGAAACAGGATATGTAACTGTAGTATTTGTTACTCCAACTGCCTTTACTTTATGCTCGGATACTGGTATTTAACTATCTGAAGTAATTTTTAACACTGACCTAGTAGCTCCAGTGTCGAAAAGAAATGGGGTTTTCTTTGAATTTATTTACATCTTAACGTAGGGTCCATTTTGATCTATTGGTAGTAGAGGGTTAAGATTTACTAATGTATTATTTTCTTGACCTAGTCAGTATGGAGCTTCCTGACTCCTTCCAGTCTGAGGAGGTGGTGGAGGAAAAACTGCATTGTTATAATTTGGTTGCCACTCAGTCCAAGTATCTGGGACTCTTTGCATTTGCCTGTGTGGGCACTCCCCTCTCCAACATCCTGCTTCTCCACAATTAAAGCAAGATGTGTTAGATGAAGCCAGAGGGGCACTGCCAGCTCATTGTTGCCAACCAGCTGCACTTTGTTCCCCTCGACCAGCACTTTTGCTAAATCCTCTAGCAATTCCTCTACCCCTTCCCCTGCTTCTCTCAGCCGATTGAGTTTTTCAGCTGCCTGATTTGTAAAGTTAACAGCTTATTCTCAGTATAATTCCTTCGTTTTTCCTGATAGTCTGTACAGTGATTTGCAGCACTTAATAAGGACGCTAAGCCCTTTCCTTTCCAGTCTATGAGCACTTTATTTGATTTTGTACAGGGGTGTGCAGATACTCTATAAAGGCTGCTGCAGTAACTGGCTTAGCTTGCTCATCTGGGTCTGGTATTCCTGAATGTCTAGCAAATACTGTTTTAAGATGACTCAAATAGTCTGCAGGGGCTTCCCCTTTATTTTGTTTACATGCCTGTATTTTAGACCAGTCAGTCCTAACTCGACACACATCCATAATGTTGTTTAACAATGCTGTTTGTTTATCTGTTAATGCTTTCCCTGTGAGAGTGAAATCTATCTCAGCCTTTTCCAATAACTGCTTTCTTATTTCTTCTGAAGTAACTACCCTCAGCAGTTGATTTTAAATCTGTCAAAGTAGGATTGTAATATTTTATTATAGTTTTTAATTCTTCTTTGAATTTTAATGGATCTTCTCTAATATATAGAACATTTTTAGACATAGTATGCAAATCAGCAGGGCTCCAAGGACAATAAACAAGTTCCCTATTGTTGGCCCCCAAAATTTCCCTGAGAGGTGCCAATAGATCTCCTCCAGAGGCTGTAATCTCTTGTTGTATCCTGTCATGTGAGTGTGTATGGTGAGATACAGGAGTGTCAAATACTAATGCCCCTGTTGGGGAAGTAGAAGCTATCTGAGAAGGCTAGGAAGAACCCCCACCTTGAATGCAAATGCCTGTTCAGAAGATGAAGATTGAGCAGGGGAACCAGTCTGAGATGTACCAGTATCACGCAAACTGGGTGTCCAATGGACAGTAGACTGAAAGGCAGGGGTCTGAGAAACAACAGAGTCTTGTACAGGAGGCACCCATACTGGTGCATATGGGGGTGGGGGTACAGTAGCTACGGGTGGATTATCATCCTCTTCAGAAGTTTCTGCTTTTTGGCCATCCTCAGTTTGTTCCAAACCTGTTAAGACAGGATAAAGGGATCCCTTTTTACTTGTCTGTACTGCCTTTTTAACTTTTACTTGTTGCAAAAATATATTATTAACATCCTGCAACCCTCTTAATGCTGGCTCCTTTTCCTTTTAAGTGCTTCACTGTACCAAGAATAAAATGTTGTCATTTGTTTCCCACTTACTTTGCTTTTCTTTTCTTCCAAAATACCTTTCAATGTAAGGAATTCGGTCTTATAAGTTTCATTTAATAGAAATACCCTACCTGCACAGTCATGCAAATATGCACAACTTTTCTTCCCAGAGTTAATATACATAAAATATGCAGGTGTTCCCTTTTCAGGGATTTGATCTTGCTTGGTTATCTTTGCTGCCATTTTTCTTATTTTATCAATAAGTAATGAAGATGTTAGGCTTACGTTACAACTCCTGGATCCTGGCAGTTCTGAAGACAGAAAATAACTGCAGTAATCCATACACCATACAGGAAGGGAAGGATAGGAAGTCTGTCGGCATGCAGCAACAGAGGAGAGGTTTTGATCAGCCTTTTTCTATAGCACCCTCTTGCTTTCACCCAGCATAAGCTCAAAGGTTACAGCTACAGCATTGCAGTTGGGATAAAGGGGTGGATAGGTACTGTGTCCAGAACTGACAACTCTTTCGGAGCCTCTAAGGGTACTTTCACACAATCACACTAAGTCCCAGCGTGCTTTGTGCTCATGAATTTATTTTAACAATGCATACCTCTACTTCCTATCATGCAGTAGGCTCATGAATTTGTTTTAACAGTATATAGTCTACATCCCAATCATGCGTTGGGCTCATGAATTTATTTTAACAGTATATAGTCTATGTCCCAATCATGCTATGGGCTCAAGAACTTATTGTATAGTCTACGTCCCAATCATGTGCTGGGCTCATGAATTTGTTTTAACTTTTATCTTTAACTTTTAACTTTTTCTTTTCTTTCTCTCATATATTCATATATTGACAGAATAAAACATCTCTCATACTTCTTACCTTTCAATCCTGAGGGTACTGCCGTCGACACAAGGCGCCTCCTTGTGTTAATTAGTCCTTGATTGTATGTGTACATACATTTACTATTCTCATTTTCTGTGGGGTCCTCCCACTATTACTTGTATACCTTACAAAAAACTCAGTCAAATAAAAACAGTCATGCACTTATGCTACAAACACAGTCATGCACTTATGCTACAAACACAGTCATGCACTTATGCTACAAACACAGTCATGCACTTATGCTACAAACACAGTCATGCACTTATGCTACAAACACAGTCATGCACTTATGCTACAAACACAGTCATGCACTTATGCTACAAACACAGTCATGCACTTATGCTACAAACACAGTCATGCACTTACATTTTGCTAAAATTGTCTCAAAAAGAAAGAAAGAAAAAAAACACAAACCAACCCTTTCCCCTTACAAAACAATTTCCCTGCCAAGGCTAGTATGTTTGCACATCCTGAATAGCTGCACATCTGAGTCACTGACTATTCCATACAAAGCAGTGTGGAATTCACAGAAAATCTGTGATGGGCCCTGTTCCAAAACTGCCCTGCAGCAATACCAAAATTCAGATACAGAGAACGGCAGCAAATTGTTATACTCATAAATAAATAACATTAAAAATTGACCTTATATGCCTTTAGTCAGGAACAACACTTGGGGCGGCCACAGTGGTGCAGCAGTTAGCATTGCCGCCTCACAGCAGGAGGTTCTCCGGTTCGATTCTCGGCTGGGGTGCCTTCTGTGTGGAGTCTGCATGTCCTCCCTGTGGTCACGTGGGTTTCCTCTGGGTACTCCAGTTTCCTCCCACATTCCCAAAGACATGCTGTAGGTGGAATGGACACTCTAAATTGCCCTAGGCATGAGTGCATGCATGTGTGTGCCTTCTGTGGAAGGTTGGGTGCCACGCTGGAAACTCAACATGGTAAAACTCCACTGCCAATCATGAGTGGACAGGTGATCTGCTGTGGTGATCCCTAACTGGGAAAAAGCTGAAAGAAGAAGTCAGGAACAACACTTCAGGATGTGCAAACAGAAATGTTACTCTTACAGCGCTGGGAGACGATCTTCATAGCAGATGTTAAATTGGACCCTCTGAAGAGAGACAGACTACATCTTTTATACATGTTTTTATCAAAACTGGTCATGCAGTTTTATTATGTTACAATGATTCTAGCTAATAGAAAACTTTGCAAATATCCTCATCCCTTGTGATTTTTGCCTCAGACTTCATGTGAACACCTTTCTAAACATGATCCACCTGCTTCCAAGGGGTCTTGTTTCTGACCTTAGATGTTTCAAACCTGCCCTAGCAACAATGCACTCCTAGCCTGGAGGAGTCAGGCTAACAAATTCCTTTTGTAGTAACTAACACACCTCCGCTTTATGCAACATGTACTTTTTCATTGTTACATATTAAAAGAATGCAGTTAAGATGCAGTAATAATTTTGGCTTATGAAGCTGTATTTTTCCCAGCCCTACATAGAAATTATATTTGCTTTTTAACAATTATATTATAGCAACATTAATAAACTAAATTAAATAACTAATCTTGTCCCATAACACCACTTTAACTAAGAGGGAGGGGACGACATTGGAGGGATTATTAACTGATTCCTTAGTTGGCAATGCCAATAATGACAATTCTTTCGATGCTCTTAATGATGCTGACTCTTTTGGCACACCAAGGCTTGTATCTAAGGCGTTGTCGTGTGTTTGTAATGAATCTGTTAATCATGTGAGGGGATGTTTTAATGGTGCAATGTCACTTTATTCTGTTTCTGATATTTGTGATGCTGATTTACATAAAAGGGTGTGTCATGAGGAAGTGGAAGGGATTTTACAGTCCTTTTCCAGTGATGATAATTCAAGTGTGTTTACAGTTGATGTGTGTTATTACTGTAATTTGCCTGGTGTTGAAGATGGGGGTGGTGCATCTCTTGATGTTTTACAATCGGGATGTAACCCCCCGCTTCTATGTGATACTTTAGGTGAGTTAGCTGTCATGAATTGTAGCATTATGCAAAAGCGGGGATTTTACATATATAATTACACTGACATGGTGTTGTGCGACACTCATTTTGATTTCTTTAGTAGGGGCATTAATTTTGTTCCAAACTTTGTTAGATATTGCGCAGGTGTTGACAGAGTTAAAGTTGTATATGAGAAGATTGAACCTGCAATTGTATTTTGTTGATAATCCACAGTGTAAAGATGATGTCAATAACAAGTTGTTATCAAATTTAAAAAGGAAGAGCACCTTTATGCCCCCCCCCCCCGAATTTAGAAATGTTGGCACTTGAGAAAACATTGGAGCATGAGTTTAGAAGGATTTGTTTAAGTAAAAGTGCCACTTTCAATAATTTATCTGGTGCAGAGAGGTTAGTTAAGGAATTTAAAACCTCGGGGGAAATAAGGTGTATGAAACCTGATAAGGGTGGGGGTATGGTGCTCATGAATAGGATTGATTATATTTCTAGCATGATGAAGTTACTTTGGGATGAGAGTGTTTATTGTAGGGTTTCGATTAATGAAATCAATAGAGCTTATCAGAAGATAGATTTATTTCTTTTAGATGCACTTTATCAAGGTTCAATTAATGAAGTTGAATTTGACTACCTCACTGTTAAGTTTCCAGCAATGCCTGTTATATTTGGTATTCCCAAAGTGCATAAGGGAACTGATAGGTTGCAATTTCGAACAATAGTGGCTGCTAGGGGGTCTAAAACAGAGCCGCTTGCTGCATTTGTTGATGAATATGCTAAACCTGTTTTAGGCGAGGTTTCACATGTGTTGAGGGATTCATGGCATTGCTTGGAAAGATTGAAAGAGGTGAGGGATGTCAACAAAGTGCAAGGTTTTTTGACTATTGATGTGGTGAATCTTTTCTCGGTGATTCCTCAAGATATAGGTTTGGAAATGTTCCTAGAGAGTTTGAATGTCAGTAAAGAGGTTGATAGGTGTAAGCTTATTTTGCTCCATGACCTTATGGAAATTGTCCTCAAGAACAATTTTATTAAATTTGAGGGTGAATTGTTTCAGCAGCGATCTGGTGTAGCTATGGGAGCTAAATGTGCCCCTGTTTTTGCCAATCTTGTTTTGTTGGCATGGGAGAGGGCCTGTGTTTTTTCCTCTAGATTTATGCGGAATATAGTTATGTATAATAGGTTCCATGATGATCTTTTAATTTTATGGGATGGTGACGAAAATAGTGCGGTTGAATTTGTTGATTATCTTAATGCATCTTCTGAGTTCTTAAAATTCACTTATGTTTGGGATATGTTTAGTATTAATTATTTGGATATAACTATTGTTAAAATGCCATCTGTTTTTTTGAGTATGATTTATAGAAAGTAGAGTTATTCTAACTCTTAGCTTCATTTTGGGAGTTGCCACCCATTTCATCAAAGAAAAGGCATGGCGAAAGGACAGATGGGGCGAATTTGTAGACTTATTTCTGATGATGAAATTTTTAAGAAAGAGATGTATAAGTTAATTGGGATGTTTGTAGACCGTGGTTATCCCTTGAACTTTTTATTGAAAATAAAAAGAGAGGTATATAAAAAGAGGAATACGATTTACTCTCCAATATTGAAGGTTGGTGTTAATCCTGATGTCTTGGATGAGAACATTAAAGTGATTAGCACGGACAGGGGATTAGGCGGTCCAGCATTCATTTTGAAGTTCAATGATAAGGCTGATGAGATTTGTTCAAGCCTGAGAAGTACTTGGAATTTTGTTTTGAGTAGAAACATCAAGGAGATCATCGGGGAGAAGCCAGCGATGGTTTTTAGTAAGGGGAGGAATTTGACGAATATTTTGGAGAGAGAGGGTAGGCAAGCAAAATCAAGGATGGCAAAATGTGGAGCCTGCAGAAGTTGTAGGTATATAGCAGAAGGGGCGTATTTATGTGTGTATAAGTACACGAGGACCATAGCTTGTCCTGGCATTTGTAATTGTAATACGAGGAATTTAGTATATGTAGCTACATGCATGCCCTGCGATGCATTCTACGTGGGAATGACCACGCGGAGATTGAGGGACAGGATTGTAGAGCATTTAAGGTCAATAAGGAAGCATGATGTACATAATGCCCTGTTTTTGCATACAATTGGTTGTGGTAATTTTAATAAGTTTTTGTTTTTTGTGGTAGAGTACACCACGATGTTGGGGGTGACATAAAAAACAAGGTTGCCCTGTTAGAGATTGAATGGCAGTTACGCTTGAATGCCTTGAGACACCCAGGTCTTAATGACAGCATTTCACTCAAGCCTGTTTTAAAACGTAGATCAGCTTTGTTGTAAGTTGTGCTGTTTTTGTTTTTCGTAGTAGCAATGTTTTTATTAATCAACTATTGTAAACACATTGTAATTTTAGGAAGCGTTGGTTTTATGTTTTATATTGTTAATGGGTGCTTTGCTTATTGATTAACAGTTGTTTGCAATTACATCAGGATGTTACGTGTAATAGGTGGGGCTTGTGAGGGTATTTAACGTTTAGTTAATTTGTGTTTTAGATGACTCTGATGATGCCATGTTGAATGGTGAAAGCGCTAAGTCTTGTGACAATAAATTTATTTAAACCAGGTTTCCGAGCTTCGGTGTTTGGTGGTGCAGTGGTCATTCTCATTTTGTTTTTATCAGTTTGACCCTGTCTTGGGTTATTTTGATTGTGTGTTTTTGTTATTCTTACAGCGCTGGGAGACTATCTTCATAGCAGATGTTAAACTGGACCCTCTGAAGAGAGACAGACTACATCTTTTATACATGTTTTTATCAAAACTGGTCATGCAGTTTTATTATGTTACAATGATTCTAGCTAATAGAAAACTTTGCAAATATCCTCATCCCTTGTGATTTTTGCCTCAGACTTCATGTGAACACCTTTCTAAACATGATCCACCTGCTTCCAAGGGGTCTTGTTTCTGACCTTAGATGTTTCATACCTGCCCTAGCAACAATGCACTCCTAGCCTGGAGGAGTCAGGCTAACAAATTCCTTTTGTAGTAACTAACACACCTCCGCTTTATGCAACATGTACTTTTTCATTATTACATA
>NC_056741.1:1202154191-1202184191 GCF_019279795.1 Protopterus annectens
TTCACACACATATAGTATATATGTCCATACTGGGCATGCTCACACACTTAAATAAATGAAGCAAATGTCAGTCAACAACATACTGAAAGGTCATACTGGGCATGCTCACACACTTAGGCCATGTCTGAGTACAGCAGTGGGCCACACATCTGGCAGTTGCAGTTCTTACCCCAGAAACTTGTCACTATTCACCAATCCTGCCTTGTGCACACAGTTATATGAAAACAGACCCATATAATATATTGGATTCCTGTCATAATCAAGCTATGTACTACAAGTACTTAAGTTGTTCAAAGAAAGTGAAAATTCAAAGAAGATCAATAAATCTCCGATCAGTATCATCAATAAACAATGAGCACTCCTAACATTATCCAGTCCATGTTCTGGCAAAAATATTGTCAGAGTCCATAGAGAACCATGAAGCTTTCTTTCGCTATGTCATAAATATCAATGTAAACTCATATATGTTCTGAGTCAGTGCAAACTGTAAATGAATACATGTACATGACTGACATTGCCAACATCTTGTCAGACAGGTTCATACATATTTACCCCCCTCTCACTGACAAAAGGGCCCATTATCATACCTGGAGATTGTGAAAACCCAGAAATCACATATACAATGGTTAAACAGCACTTTCCAAACCTAAAAACACAGCGTCTATGGGATAACATGGTTTCCCTAGTTTTGTTATATGTGAACTCCAAAACAAACAGACCCTGCACCTGAACAGTCTGTTGAGACTCACCCTCTGTACAGGATATGAAACTGTTGAATGCATTACAGCAATGTTTGGCACACTCCACAAGTGTTGGTGCACAACAAACCATGGGAACTATTGTCTTATAAGCCTATTAAGCCTGATCTGCAAGGCCATGGAGTCCATCATGATGGAACTCCTAAACAGAGCTATCAGGAGCCTACAAACACCCAACCCTACCAATTTTGATTTGGTCAGGGGCAGATCATGCTTCCCAAACCTGCTAGACTGTTTTCAAGGCAGTCACCCAGGACATACATCAATGAAATGAGCTACACACGTCCCACATAGACCTTGAAAAGCCATTTTCCAACATCCCAGACATATGTCGTATCCACAAAATCAACAACCTGTTCATAAATATGTATGTCATCTGATGGATAGCCAACTGGGGCACAGATAGATCCCACAAGGTAAGAATTGTTGTCTCCTGTTCAAGCTGGTAACAGCTGCTGTCCCCCATGGCTCAGTCCTGGGACTCCTCCTGTCTGGTGTATACTTTTCAGAAATACAGTCAAGCACACGAGGGCTATGTTTAGCAAAGTTTGTGGATGACTGCAAAAAAGTTGTCATAATCTATGTTTGAGACCCTTTTTAAGGATGTCTCTGTTGTCCCAGTCAGACAGATGTGGTGTCAAAATTATGGCCTCGAGCTACAGTCATACAAATATCACATAGGTGCCAACACCCTAAATATGGAGGTGATAATAAGGGATCTATGGACACATGTGGATAGTCATCTCTACTTCCAGAAACACATTCACAAAGTGGTCAGAAAATCATGCTATGTGTTCCCACAAACTGCCAAGGTCTTTGCATGTAGGTCAAAGGAGGTTCCCTCTACTCATCAGTCCTCAGACCTGTCAGAGAGTACCACAACACACTTGCGATGAATCTGACTAGGCACCTTCAGCAGCTGGAAAGACCACTGAAGTACCTCAACAAGAGGATTACTGGCCTCAAACAGTTGCCCCATGCAACAAGACTGAATTTAACTCCATCTGTACTCTGTTGCATATTGTCTACTCAGGAGATCTCTGCCCAACAGACAGGTCCATGTCCAATGCAGAACTGATGTACATGCGCTATCTGAAGTAAACCCAAGCTCACTGTACCACATGCTGTAGGGATATCATCATCACAACATTAAATAGAATATGTTGGAGGGATACATTACTAACTCAGAACAAGCTCCCAACCGACATTAAGCCAAGTCCCTCACTGACATTCTTCCAGAGGAGCCTTGATCAGTGTATGTGAAATTGAACTGTCACACCGTGGATCACTTCATCAGCTCTACTACACAAAGGCCTAGGGAACTAACTCCATGGGTGGTGATAGCTGCACACTCTGGCCATACTAATATATGTCTTCAGGCAGATAGCCTATTACGTACCTATGTACCTGTATATGTATATAGGTGTGTATATATATATATATATATATATATATATATATATATATATATATATGTATGTATGTATATATATATATATATATATATATATATATATATATGTATATATATATATATGTATATATATATATATGTATATATAATATTTAGGGGGAACACAGTATAATAAGCCAAAGATGGATGGGCAGAGATGTTTGTAAGAGGGTGACCATGACAGGGAGGCATCCAGGACTGTCCCACCCAGCACACATCCCAATGGCACGAAATACATGAGGTGCACATCTCTCCCACTGTACATAACAGCCACCAGTATATGTAAGCATTACAGTGTATGTGGTCCATGTGCCTGCTGTACAACATGACTGTACAATGAAGTACACATCTACTATATGTAGACATGTACCCATCACATTGGTTCATAGGTATGTAGTAGACTATCTCCACAAAGGCATATATCAGCCTACGCAAGTTATGCAGCTTTCACCACACCATTGGGTAGTCTCCCAAGGCCTGGTTCTAATACTTAGTACCCTACGCCCCTGTCTAGTGGGGCTGCTGATGTGATGCCTGGCATGAATTGTCTGTTTCCCATCCACTCATCAAGGTTCCAGTTGAAGAGTGTCAGCGAGGGGTTCTGTCTCCTGTACATTGGGACTCTGTTCCACAGTAAGGCAAGTGTCTGGGATGGTACTCTATCCCACCAGCATGTTGTATTCATCGTTCTGATGAGGTTCATATCCCTGGAATGTGTAGAGTGACTCATGTTGTTATCTGTAGATGGAGCATGTTCAACAGTTATGTGTTGGACATGGCTCTGTATGTTAGGCAGAGTGTGCCTCTGAGTAGGCAGTACGCAACGAAGAACAGATTTAGTTTTACCAGTTGTGTTGCATAACACAACTGTTTGAGGCCAGTAATCCTCTTGGTGAGATACCTATGTGGTCTCTACAGCTGCTGGATATGCTAAGTCGAGTGCATCCAAAATGGTGCACTGTACTCAATGATGGATCTGATGACGTAAGAGTAGAGTGCCAACACTACCTCTTTGGATCCTGATGCAAACCCTTTGTTGATTCGGTGGGCCACATAGGATCTCCCAATCACTTTGGCAACATGGTTGTCAAAGGAAAGATGACTATCTATCTGTGTCCCCAGATCCCTTATCACCTTGTCATTTTTAAGGGGGTAACACCTATGTGGTAGTTTGTGGGTATTTTGTTTTCAACAAAGAGGATCACTATGCATTCCTCCACAGTGAGCTTGAGGCCATGATTCTGACACCACACATCTGTCTCATAGAGTCCCTTCTGGCGAATATGTCTGTTTTCTGGGAGAATCTATTATGGCAAACACTTACAGTTCCCAGCAAACTTGGTCAACCACGACCCTCCTGTGTTGGCATGTACATTTGAGAAGTCTATACCAAACAGGAGGGACCCCAGGACTGACCCTGGGTAACACCAGTCATTACCGGTGTAGAGTCTGACATGTAGCCAGCAACTCTTAATGTGTGGGCTCTATCTGTGAGCCAGTTTGCAATCCATCTTATGATGTACAGATACATGGCCAGGTTGGTGAGTTCATCTATGATACCTGACTGGGGAATGGTGTCAAAGGCCCTAGCGAGGTATAGGTAGGCTGTGTTGAGCTCATTTCAATCATCTGTAGCCTGAGTAACTGTCAAAGAAATCCTCTCAGTTCAGGAGGTGTGGTCTGCATTTCACGAAGCCAAACTGGGTGTACTCAACTGTTTGAAGGTTCCCAATCTCTGTATTGTTGACTTCCATTATGATTGGCTCCATTGCCTTGCAGAACACACTCATCAGGCTTATAGAGCATGAATGCCAAGGGGATTTTGTGGCCCCACCCCTGTGGAGTGTGAAGAACATTGCTGTGCAACATTCTATGGGTACATATCCTGTAGAGAGCATGTAGAGAGAGGTGTAGGTATTCTTGATGAATATGGATACATCCCCACCCTATGTGCTATGATTCCGGTTCTGATGCTGGAAGGTATGGAATGAGTAGTATCCTGGTAGTGCTGGTGTACTCTCTGGAGCCTTGAACTAGGTTTCTGTTACTGCACAGATATCGATATTCTCCATAATGAGAAGTGCCTCAAGTGTGTGCATCTGGAGGCTGAGACTTCTGGCAATGAGTAGCATTTAGCTCATGTTGTGGTTATTTGTGTTGGTTACAGTGTTTGGTTTGTCCTGCGTGACCAGTGTTCCACACCTGAAGTCAGTGCCTCATTGGTCCCATCTGACCATAAGCTAATTACCCTACATATCCACATTCTGGACCCACACCCCCATTAAGGAAACCATGTTAAAAAATGTCTCCAAAGCCAACTTCATGCTTCTTAAGACAGAAGTGCTGAACTGCAGGACAGCCATGCAGATGGGCAATACAGTTACGACTACTGAATCCTTCCCAATTGCACTTTATAAGCACTTACATGACTGCATGCATCATGCTATCTCAAACAGAAGCAAGACGCTATCCTCCAAGAAAAGGAAGCCAATCTGGTGTTCCCCTGCCATAAACAAACTGCACAACAGAAGGAAGAAACTGTTGCAAAGGAGGGCAAAATCCCATGAGTGGAGGAGCTCCATGGTCAACAGCAGTAAGAAGCTGTGATCCCTGATAAAATCCTTCAAAGCTAGTCATGAAAACAACATCAACACAGATTCTAAAGACAACCACAAAGCATTCTATAGTTATGTCAAGAATCTCAATGGCAACACTTAAATCTGCTCTGAGTTACAGCTCAATGGCACTAAATATACAGACCCAACTGATATTGCCAACATCCTGGCAGATAGGATCAGTGCTAACTTTTCCCCCCTCTCACCCATGAAAGAGCACATCTCTATAGCGGAAGACTGCAAAGTTGCTGTCATCACGGCTGCACAGGTAAAAAAACACTCTCCAAAGCCAGGAACACAGCATCCGTGGGACCAGATAACTTCCCAGGCTGTGTTCTACACAAACTACAGAATGAACAGGCACCACACCAACATACCATGTTCAGTTACAGCCTTACCTCAGGCTTTGTGCCTGCTGAATGGCGCACAGCGATGGTTATCCCACTACACAAGGGTGGAGACATCGTGGTCCCCAGGAACTAGTGTCCCATTAGCCTGATGAGCCTGCTCTGCAAGGCCATGGAATGTATCATCATACAACTTATAAAAAAAGACATTGGTAATCTCCAAACTCTGGACCACAACCATGTTGGGTTTGTAAAATGCAGATCATGTCTCCTAAACCTGATAGACATTATTGAAGCAGTCACCAGAACCGTAGACAAGGGTAAGGTGGATCGCACAGCCTATGTAGATCCTGCCACGGCTTTCCACACCATCCCCCACTCTGGAATTATAGATAAACCCACTAAACTAGGTATAAATTGATATGTCACAAGATGGGTTGCCAATTGGCTCACTGACAGAACACACACTGTGAAAGTAGCAGACTCCAAGTATGACTTTGGACCAGTGACTAGTGCAATATCACAGGGTTCAGTCCTGGGTCCTGTCCTGTTTTGTATCTTCTTTCCTGAAGTAAACTTTAACATGGAAGGTCTGTGGCTAATGAAATTTCCAGATGACTGCAAACTAGGAGCCATAATTGTAAATACTAAAGATGTGGAAATCCTACAAAAGGGCCTCACTGAGACAGATGCCTGGTGTCAAAGCCATGGCCTCAAGCTCAATGCCAAAAAGTGCATTGTCATCCCCTTTGGTAAAAACTCTGTAGCCATGAACAACAACATAGGCGGTAGTATACTTAACACTGAAAGTTTGATAAGAGACCTTGGGAAACAGGTGGACAGTGGACACGCCTGTGATAATCACATCCCCACAGTAGTCAGGAAATCCTTATACGTGGCACACCTCATCACAAAAGGTGTCTCATGCAGAATAGAAGAGGACATTGTTCCCCTCTACTCATCACTCACTAGATCCACAATAGAGTACAATGGCCCTTTTTGCTATGTACTTCACAAGACATCTACAACAACTGGAAAGCCTGCAGAAATACCTCACAAAGAGCATTAGTGGCCTGAAATACATGCCATACACAGACAGTCTCAAAATGCTCCAGCATACTCTCTTGCATATCGCCTACTCAGAGGTGATCTCTGCCTAACATACAAAGCTATGTCAAACACATAGCTGTTGGACATGCTCCATGTAAAACATTCACAATCCCTCTGATCTTTGGCCCCAAAACCCAGAGTGAAATACAAAAGGAAGGGGTGTATCCATTTACCTTATGGATACCCACACCTTCAGGTTAGTGGCACAGCATGAGGCCTTGGAGACCATGCAAGTGCAACTAACATTGGGAAAGCTGCTTATCAGATTGTAGCCTGCTACAGATCACCTACCTTGTCTCAGGAACCTCACTCAGTATTCCTGAGAACAGTGGAAAATTTAAAGGTCCTACCAAATGCCATTATATGAGGAGATTACAACTACCCAAACATTGAGTGGGAGAATTATTCGTGTACAACATCCTTTGCCCAATGTTTCCTAGAGTTTAAAAACTCAAATGCCCTGGAACAGCTGGTCACCACGCCCACTAGAGGTGACAACATACTGGACCTGATCATCACCAACATGGGGTACCGGTGTTCCACAACAGAGATAAACCCCTTGCTGGTAATATCAGATTAATCACACTGGACATGCACATCCCCCCCTCCCCCCGACTTAAGGAAACCACTGTGAAGACATTTTCAAAAGCAAACTGCACACTTCCCAAGACCAAAGTGGAAAGTTCCAAAGCCCCCTTGCTGTAGGATAATGCTATACAATATGCCAAATCATTTACAAGTGCATTCTATGAGCATCTACATGGATGCATGGATCGAGACATCCCAAATAAAACCAAGATGCACTCCTCCAAAAATAAGAAACCAATCTGGTGGTCGTTGCCCATAAATAAGCCATACAACAGAAGGAGGAAATGAACACATGATAGAGCAAACTTCACAAAAGGAAAGGCATCACTGATCATTATTGGGAAGAAACCATGATTGCTCATAAAATAATCCAAGGCCAGTTTCTAAAGACAAATTGCCAAGGAATGTAAGAATAACAACCACAAAGCCTTCGTTAGCTATACCAAACATTTAGGTGGCAACTCTCAAATATGCTGTCAGCTACTGCAAAATGGCAAAAAATACACTGAACCAACTGACATTGCCCACATCCTGGTGGACAAGTTCAGTGCAAACTCCCCCCATCACCCCAAAAGGGCCTGTGTCCATCCCAGAAGAATGCAGAGCCCCAGACTTCATGGACATGCAGGTAAAAACAACCCTCTCCAAAGCTAAGAACACAGCATCAATGGGACTGGATGGTGTCCCAGGCTGCGTCTTACACCAGCCCCAAAAGGAACTACACCCTCACCTACATTCACTGTCCAGACTCAACCTTACCACAGGCTATGTACCCAAAGAATGGCATAAAGCAACAGTCATCCAGCTCCACAAAGGGGGTGCCACAACAGAACCTGGAAACTATTGCCCTATAGGCCTACTTAGCCTGGTCTGCAAAGCTATGGAGCAAATTATCATGGAACCCATAAACAGAGACATTGGGAACCTCCAGACACTGGACTCTACCCAACTTGGCTTTATTAAAGGCAGATCCTGCCTCCTAAACCTAGTTGACTTCATTGAAACAGTTACCAAGGACATAGATGAAGGTGAAAGTAGTCCACACAGTCCACCCGGAACTCACTAAGGCCTTTCGACACAATTCCCCACTCTGGCATCATGAACAAACTTACCAGCTTGAACATTAACAGCTATGTCACAGGATGGGTGGCCAACTGGCTCACAGATCAAACACACATGTTCAGAGTTGCAGGTGCCATGTCCGACTCTAAACCAGTCACAAATGGCATCCCACAGGTCTTGGTCCTGGGACCCCACCTGTTCAGTAGATACTGCTCAGAAGTACAGGCAAGCATGGGAGGAGTATGGCTGAACAAGTTTGCAGATGACTGCTAACTGTGGTCCATAATCGACTCTATGGCTGACACAGATATCCTCCAGAAGGGTCTTACAGAAATGGATACCTGGTGTCAAAACAATGCCCTCAAGCAGAATGCTAAAGAATGCATAGTCATCCCCTTTGGATAAAACAAAGTGCACACAAATTACCACATAGGTGGTAATCCAGTATGTACGGAGAATATAATTATGGCCCTGGGGACCCAGGTAGATAGTAAACTCTCCTTTGATGATCACATTGCCAAAGTGTTTAGAAATTCCTTCTATGTAGCCCACCTAATGTCACCTAATGTAACCCACTTTGTCTAGTCTGATGTCACTATCCTACAAATATACCTGTGGAAAGGAGAACTCCCAGTAATGTGTATAGTGCATAGTGTAAATGCGTACTGCTGTAGTATCATAAAGTAGTTAGGTAGGGGTTTGAATCCTGCACTTGACAACTGTGTGTGTGTTTGTGTGTGTGTGTGTGTGTGTGTGTGTGTGTGTGTGTGTGTGTGTGTGTGTGTGTGTGTGTGTGTGTGTGTGTATCTCCTTGGAGAGGAGCAACCTTTTTGGAGACTACTAAAACACCTTAAAAGTGGTATACTTATCTTTGTCAAGTTTGATGATGTCACCATCCTACAAATATACCTGTGGAAAAGAGAACTCCCAGTAATGTGTATAGCACGTCGTGTTAATGCGTACTCCTCTAGTATCATAAAGTAGTTAGGTAGGGGTTTGAATCCTGCACTTACCAACTGTATGAGAGTATGTGTGTGTGTCTCCTTGGAGAAGAGCAACCTTTTTGAAGACTACTGAAACACCTTAAAATTGGTATACACATCTTTGTCATGTCTGATGATGTCACCATCCTACAAATATACCTGTGGAAAAGAGAACTCCCAGTAATGTGTATAGCACGTTGTGTTAATGTGTACTGCTCTGGTATCATAAAGTAGTTAGGTAGGGGTTTGAATCTTGCATATAGTGTGTGTGTGCTCTGTGTGTGACACTGTTGGTCAATGTGTTGTGGGTTTTGCTTTTACTACTGTATGACATATCACAGTGACACAATGACAACAGTATGTGCATTGCACATGTCAGGTAGCTGTGTGGCAAATACATATACGTACATGTGACCTCAATTATTTCATATGTGAGAACCCTGCTTTCTCCATGAACACTTCTGTTATCTTTGCCAGAGTGTGCTGCCACTTTCCAGACCTTAGGTCACATCTGTATGCTTGTGACAAGCCCAGCCACTGCAGTGATCCCTGGCCTAGGTCATCTGTGTCACACACACTCATTACGGTTTCTATTGAATAATGTGAGTGAGGGTTTATGCCTGAGGTATATTTCAGACCTGTTCAAACGCAGCAAAGTCTGTCAATGATGGCTATTCACTATAGGTGTACAACAACCTTTATGGATATGCATTCAGACCCCTTATTGCTTATGTGATCCACCAAGGGACTTCAAAATACCTTTGGAAATGTGATTACCAAAGGAGAGATGACATAACACTTGGCTGTATGTACACATCGGTACCTGTTCAACATGTTGGGGGCTACTGCCTATGTGGTACTGTGGGGATACTATGTTTTGTAAAAGTGGATGACTATGCTTTAGTTGGCTTATAGCTTTGCAGCATGGGTTTGACAACAGGTATCTGTCTATATGATACCCTTGTGGAGGATGTGTGTGTCATCTGGAGAATGCATTATAGCCCACAGTATGCATTTCCAGACATGGACAGACATATCCCTACTGTGTTTGCTTGTACTTAAGAGTGCTATATGCCAAACAGGAGTGGTCCCAGGAATGGGTGCAGGTGAATACCACTGGTTACTGGCATAGTATAGTACCTGAAGGATCCAAATGTTACTGTGTGTCCTACATCTGTGTGTCAGTTGTCAATACATCATCCAGCCATTGTTTATGGTCAGACTGTTGAGGTTATGTATACTACCAGAATGCAAGCCAATGACAGATAGTAACAGTATCACCCACAGCACAGTGTCAAACCATGTCATACACACATGTGTACTCAAGTTCCAAAAGGTGTGTAGTACAATGCATACTGGCCAACAACAGAAACTATGGAGTGTTAACACTGTGTAATACAGGGCATGTCACCCTGCCCATGTGTCCACTATGCATGTACATGCAGACAGTGCACCTCCACCATGTTCACAAATGTACACCTGCAAATCTGTGCTGCACACATCCCACACATACTGTCCACTTTCTAACACACATGCTGCCAATACTACACATATCAGCCAAGTGGCACATGGGCGGACAATACACTATTGGAATTAACACTGGTGTAAACAATACTACATTGACAATCATAGCTTAAATGCATCATGCCTGCTCAGCTACACCTTCAAGGATATAATTACACTTTACTGCTGACAACATGCTAACATTGCTATACCGCTATAAAGTCACCCTGTGCATCAGCACCATGTTAGCCTGTTCCTGCATCAATGTTACAGATGACAGGAGGTGGCACAGGTTTCATCATATGCACAGGGTGTGTTGTTGGTTTGCCAGAGGCCTACATTGAGCCATGCAATCAACGTGTGTGTGTGTGTGTGTGTGAGGGCCAAGAGTACTGGTATGGGCCAATGTGGATGTAATGTGTGCAGGTATGTGTTAGCCCTAGGTGTCTGGTTTATGTGTGTGTGTCTGCATGCACACAGTTCCACCATGTGACTGCCATATACGGGGATTTGTGGGATAGCCACAGACTGTACCTGCCAGGCTTTGCAGATCACCATCTCTAGCCACGGATACAGTACCTGTGCCTGACAGGGGTTCTACAGACAGTATCCGGTACTAAGCCAGACTGAGTACTATCCTCAGAGGTAGACATATGTACACTGGATCCAGGTCCCTGCTGGGACTGTCCAGAGCCATGCGCATGTGGTCTTCTAGGACAGTCTATGGACAGCCCACCCCCAACATTGCTGGGGCTGGTACTAGCACTACGGGAGCGGCTGTGACTTGATGGACATCCATGGTGACTGCCAGCTGCTGATGTTGCTGGCATATATCCACGTCGACGTCTCAACCATCCCGCACTGTCCTGACACATGGACATGACATTGCGGAGGACATATAATGTCTCACCCCAACATCTATCAGTGACCTCAATGTAATTATGGATGGCACCTGCTAGGTCACAGATACTGTCAATTACATTGGTGTTATGTGCCCTCTGTGCCCTTAGGCCTGGTCTGGTGTACCGTTCCATACGTACCTGTGCCTCCATGACAGCCTGGAACATGCGTGAGGTTGTAAGACCTGTGGCACATCTGCCAGGGGCATGATGACCAGCAGTGCTCCGACGAGAACCCCTGGACACCTGCCTATGTGGTACCATTCCAGACATCTGGCTATGGCTGCTGTGTCCGGATGCATGTGCCATAGATACCACACTGTCCTGGCCATTGACGACTGTACACTGTCACTCAGCTAAGGGCATTGGTGATGATGGATGTATTGGCAGTATGCCTGTGTGCATGGATGGGGTGGACACTTGTGTACTGTCTATTTGTGGCCCAACAACAGACCCTGGAAAACATGCCTGTGCCTCAACACACCTATCATTATTATCACTATTTGTGTCAGTGACATCAGGTTCCCTGCTGCAGTGAACCAGCCCAACCTCGGCACCTGTGAGAGGAAGACAGGAAACGCACTTTACGACCTGTACATGTCAGCACACATGCACATATGAACACAAATACACTCCTCACTAAAGCACACACACACACACACACACACACACACACACACACACACACACACACACACACACACACACCACCAGCAATCCAGAACATACTCAATAGCAGTTGATGAAAAAACATAAACTGCAAGGAACCACCATGAAAATAAGAACTCACAATTTAATAAAGAAAACAAGCACTTTCACGCACACTCGGGTGCGCTTCATCAGGTTACATTCAAACAATAAAAACCATTCCTTTATATACAAAAATGATCATCAATTATTCAATTAAATAGATCAATTATTACAATAATTAAAATTGTTATGGCTTCTCTTAAAAAGGCGATGGTGTTCTGTGAACAAATGCTCTGACCTTAAACATATATATGCAAGAAATATATGTTATAAATAGAAGAATTTTCTATTGATCTTGCACCATTAGCTAGCAAATCAATATGTCACATTCGCCAAAATAATAAAATCTTAATAAAGATAACCTAGTTAAATGCATTCACTTCAAGTGGGTGTCACATGTCTTAAGCATTAATACTGAGGTGTTTAAGCATGATCAGCCTTAAGGTTTAACGTCACATGTTTTTAAGGACGCTTATTTAGGTGAAAAAATATATATATAAATGTACTGAGGTTATTTCTTTATATTTAAGATCTGTTCACTTGGGAAGGCATGAAGTCACGGCAATCCCAAAGTGAACATATAATGTCGGATAGAAACATAAAAGGACCATCTAAACGAGCATGTATCAAATATCCATAGTCCTTCTCAAAAAATTTATTGTAGGTGGTTCCGTTTATTAAAAGCTTAATTGTTTAAAGCAATATAATATCACACTGTCTAAAAGTATATATGATATCCGTCTTGTGGGTATAAAGACATAAAGATACTATTCTATGTATGTATATATAACTCTATATTATTGTCTAAGTACATATTCAAATCTGTTTATATTGTCAGTATGTGCATACTAAGCTGTACATAATATGATGAAAACATATGTCATGTAAATAATGTATAAAACGCCTAACTAAAACGTGTATATACATTTAATTATTTGCATTAGGATATGAACATGGACATACATCAGCCTAACATCTAAGTGAAAGGCAACATATTCAAGGTTATTCAGCAGTTCATTAAAGGCTTAAAGCAGTATAATGTCACACTGTCTAAAGTGTATTTGATGTCTGTCTTATGAATATAAAAACATTAGAAACTATTCTATATACATGTATATATGTCTCTATATTATTATCTAAGCACATATTCAAATCTATTTATATTGTCAGTATGTGCATATTAAACTGTGCATTAAGCAATGAAGACATATGCCTTGCAAATGATGCATACATCACATGACTAAGACATGTACTAGTATTTAACTGCTGTTTATATTGGGATATATACAAAAATATACATCAGCCTAACATCTGAATAAAATGTAACAAACTCAGAGTTATACAGCAATTCAATACAATTTATATTATACAGACCCTAAAAGTGCCGGGCGAATACCGAGGGTGGAATTAAGTCCTGGATCTATATGGGCTTTTAGACTCGAGATCCATCTGAGTTCATATAATTCAAGCAGTTCAATAATTCAATAGCAGTTGATGGTGAGGTGCAGTATCACAAGCCAAACAGTCATATCACACATGTCAGCATGCAGGACGTGTGTTGCTCAACAGCATGCAGTGCGAGTGTAGACAGTCCTTGCTACTAACAGTATACATGGCTTTGATGCATGTGTGTGTTGTTGTTGTTCAGTGATTGGCCTCACCCTGAAACGCAATGTATATGTGGACACAACATTGCTGTTCAAGTATTAAAAGCTCTTTACTGCCTGTGCACCATTACTCACAGGTATACATACCATGGCTGGATGTGCATCTGTGTGTCACATAGATATCCATTTCTGATTAGAGCATCTGTGTCTTTAGCAGATAATTGTGGACACAGGTTTAGCCCATGCATGCTGTGTATACACACAGGATCAGTGGTGCATGTATACCTGCTGGAATACCATTGGTCCACATAGCCAATGTACAGTAGTTATGGTGAGTGTAGAACATATTGTGGACATGCCAGTGCCAGCCATGACATGGCATGCTACAACACAACTGCAACATTTAACATCACACATACCCAATGTGGGTTATGTGACCTAGACACTCAATAGCATTACAAGACATATATGTGTCAGTTTGTGCAAATGGTGATTGCTATGCATATCGTGTATAGGTGCATATGTTTGCACACACACAACATTGAGGTGTATAGCAATGAAAGCTATGTGTAGTACTGTGGTTACTATAACTGGATGGGGTGTAGTACCATAAGCCATCATCATGCAGCACCATGTGGTCACTCAAGGCTATTAATGTGTGCCAGACCAGCACCTATCATGCTGTACCTGAACTGCAGTACCATGGCTACATCCACCATTTCATGGCCAGTTGTTACATGGGTTTGTAAGGTGGCCAATAAGGAGCATTGCCAAACATGAATGTGTTGTATGTGGAAGAGTGTCTCACCACCCCATGATAGGCCTCTACCCCTCAGATATATTATGTGTGCTGTGTGGATGATATGTGGGATACTGGAGTGTGACTTTTCAGATGGTGTGTGAATACGTCATGTGTAGCATATTAATATGTTATGTGTATGACATAATTGTGTATGCTGTGTGCATGTGTATCGAATCTGCCTATCCAATGGCCACTACTGTGTAGCCACATTTGTATCACAGGTCTACAGATTATGTTCCAAATGATCAGTATTGCACAACACCAGGCTCCACATCTTCTAACTGCACAGTACACATCTCACATATGCATGATCTACCAATAGAGGTAAAAGTAGTCTACAGATATGCCATGTTACCTGCACGCTCCATGTGAACTTGCTGGGTGGCTCCAACCTCCATGACGATACATGTCTGTTGCTGTTGGTGTTGGCCAGGAGCCACCAGGCTCAGGAGCAGCCCCACCACTCTGGTGAGGGGGGATGGATGGTAACTCCACCATCTGTAGCAAGCTGTTTCTACGGACATCAGATGCATGCTGCCGGACATGTCTAAGTAAATCACTACAGTGATGGCGTACCTGCTCATATGTCCGGTTATGCATGCCTATGTCATTTACACTACGGACAACATCTTTCCACAGTGCAGTCTGCTCATGCTGGTCCTGACTGGTTCTTGAGAATAGCACTCTGTAGTGCTGGATCAGACCGCTTGTAATGATGTCGTCCTCAGCACTACTATAGCTCGGGTTGCGACAGTGGACCATGATCCCTGGAAGACAATGAAACAATATGTCTGAGTAAGTCATATGGCACACAACATTATACATTACAGGTATCACTGAACTGCCATATATAGCAACCTATTAGCTGTCAGAGGATACACACTTTCAATACCACATATCAGTACTCACCCCACAACTGCCTGACAGTGCCTGGCACACTCTGTATATTACACCATGTTCTGCACAGCAACAAAGTGAAATCACTATGTAAGACTATACAACAGTACATGGCACACTGCGACACAATGCACCACCTAGCCACAGAAGGTATAGATCAAGCTAATGCATAACGTAATATGTCCTCCATCACAATGATTGTATAGTCCAGTTACAGTATTACCATTATAACACACTACTTGTTGATGGCAAACCCCTGCCTAATATATGTGCACATTCATGAATATGGGTGGCATACTTCTGCACTACACTATACATGTTGCTAGATACGCACTTTTATATCCTGTAACACACATGTGACAGAGGGCATGTTACAGGCATACCCACACACACATCAGACATACTTACAAGACACAAAGGTATGGCAACCCAGATGAGCTTTATGTGTGTACCATACAGTACTGTGTGTCAGTACTTAAAAAAACTTTAAGCCTGAGGTATGGTATGCAATCTGTGAGGATTACAGGGAACACACAAAACAGTGGTTCCAAGCAATATAGACATACACCATACTGTGCTGTTTAGGCCTACAACTTCAGGTAGTATGACTGTTCATACAGGAGTTGGATTCACCTTCAGTACCAATCAATAGGCATACATGTACTGCTTTAGCCTCCAATGACTCACCCCAGTCAACACCAAGGGACTACATCAGACCGTATGCCATACTGCTTTTTCTGTCTAGCAATAGCATACACATCTTTTGCTGGGATCAAAGCTAGGGCACAGAATACCATATCAACAACAGTTTCCCACTAGGCTATCCCACATATACACAACTTTGACACATTCACCAACACATTGACCATCACACTCAGTCAACCTCACATAGCATGTATTGCAATGAGTACATGTGGGTGTGTATAGGGTCATAGGTAGGTACTAGGTTATTGGCCCTAGGGCCTATATAAGCCTAGCCAAATGGTGCCCTGTCCTTTGCCACCCAAGGAAATTAATTTCCTGTGCCCCTGTCAAGCAGAGCCACAGAGGTGATCCCCAGGGTGTATTACCTATCTCCCATCCAATCATCAAGATTATTCATGAAGAGTGCTACTGAGGAGCTTTGTTTGCTATAGATAGGTAGTTTGTTCCAGAGTATGGGAAGTCTCTGAGATAGGAGTCTATCCCTCCAGCATGTTCTGTTTATTGTGGTGACAAGGTTTAGGTCCCTAGAGCGTGTAGCTCGGAGGGATTGGGATTTCTTTACGTGGGGTATGTCCAACAGCTCTGGGTTTGACATAGCTTTGCATGTTAGGCAGAGATCACCTCTGGGTAGGCGATATGTGACAGAGTAAAGCTGGTATTTTGTGAGACAGTCTGCATAGGGCATCTGTTTGAGGCCGGTAATCCTCCTTTGTGAGGTATGTCTGTGGCCTTTCCAGTTGTTGTAGATGTCTTGTGAGGTACATACCAAAAGGGGCATTGTACTCTATAATGGGTCTTATGAGTGATGAGTAGAGGGGAACAATGACCTCTTTTTCCCTGGATGAGAAGCCTTTTGTGATGAGGTGTGCCACATAGAAGGGTTTCTTGACTAGTGTGGCACTGTGATCATCAAAGGGGAGACTACTGTCCACCTGTGTCCCAAGGTCTCTTATCACACTTTCGGTGTTAAGTAGACTACCACCCATGCGGTAGTTCATGGGTACCTGTTTTTTACCAAAAGGGATGACAATGCAATTTTCAGCATTGAGCCTGAGACCATGGCTTTGACACCAGGCATCTGTCTCACTATATATGACTCTCTCTCACTAATATATATATATATATATATATATATATATATATATATATATATATATATATATAGATACATACATATACACATCCATTGGTGTACATATACATATAGGCACATATACAGTCCACCTTTCATGGTGGGAATATCAATTACGCAAAGGATGTGAGGTATACAGTAATGTAATGATATTGCACAGTCTTGTGAGAAATACATTGAAGGTGTTCTCAGCCCATGTAGCTTTAGCAGGCCTCACTGGCTGCAACATTGCAAACTTAACAAATCACACTCACAGTGTTTAACCACCGCATGTCATATACCAGCACTGTATGCTGTCTTGTTTGCCTCACACTACAACCTATATACAATTATACACATAACAACCTTCACCAACATATATATATGTCCACCCTTCACATATAGTTGCAGTATAGTCCACACTGTTGTAAGTCCCTGGACCTCACGGCTGTCCTGTTGGGCCTTGCTGCAACATGAACAGGTGTCACATGTGAGCACAAAGTAATATTAGAGGGTGTGTGTATATAGCTACAAATGCTAGATTAGCATACTAGCCTGGTACAGCAGTTGCCAATGATAAGCTACACGTTAATATGACTATCATGCATGTGTTACTCTGTCGCATCCATGTTTATATAGCTGTTTGCGCTACTCCCCCAAACAGCCATTGTCCACACTACTGTACAGAACACAGATAACATGGATCAGATGTTTGACATTTAATGCTGAGCTACATATGTCACAGTTATGTCCCCCTACACACAGCTACACACTGATTTGTCCATGGCAGTAGTTATGCTGGACATCTGTGCATAGATACGTACTGCTGCCACATATGGATGTTTCAAAGTATGTAGAGTACTCTTCAAAAACATCTACTACATACCAGTAAATAAATTTCTGTTCTATACCTTTCCTTTGTATGTGTTGGTATTATTAATTTCTGTGTTCCTTTTTCTTTTGAGTTTGCTTTTGCTGTTAATGTGTGTGTGTCTCTCCCTCTCCCTCTCCCCCTCTCTCTCTCTCTCTCTCTCTCTCTCTCTCTCTCTCTCTCTCTCTCTCTCTCTCTCTCTCTCTCTCTCTCTCTCTCTCTCTCTCTCTCTTCTCTCTCTCTCCTCTCTCTCTTCTCTCTATCTCTCCCCCCAGTGGAGTGATTGCATGTGTGGGCAGCAAGTACAGCCTGCTTTTATAGGTATCTGCACATGTGCATGTGATGGCCTCTGCACCAATTGGTGGCCACCATTTGGTAATTGCATGCAGCCTGCTGTGTGGCAATTGCAGTACTCGCTGTCATAGCAACCCAATGCTATAAATTGCTAAGTCAGGTAGGAGTAGCCCTTTCAGCTTTCCAAAGTGGGGCTCATACTTGTTACCTGTGGACACTGTTGTTTAAGTCAGAAGGTTGGTATAGTTCTTGTATCTGAAGCTAGGGGTGTAGCCAGTGATTTAAATGTTGTACTCAGACCTGAATGTTGCCACTTCCAGTACACACTTGTCAGTGTAGATTTGTACTCACCCCTGCAAATGCTAACACAAGATACATGGGAGTATGTAGTTTCTTTTCTACTTATACAATTAACTGCCATACAAAAGTAGTTATTGAGATGTATTCTTTTGGCACATGAACTGTTTGTGAACTGCTATACTGTGAATATTAATGTACTGACTTCTGAACAGTTTGTGCTTTTTTAGTGTTGACATTAGCACAGGCTGCTCATGAAAACTGGACAATTCCAGTACTGAGTATGCCCACCTACATCCTTGGTAGACCCTGAACACACACGTATATTGTACATTTGGGTAGGGATGCAGACGTACAGAGAGCATTATGTATTATTGTGTGAATGTTATCTTGCTAGACTTAAAGGGTTGCTGTGTACCTGTTAGTTTATCAAGGCAAGTAGTTTGTCTGCATAGCCCCCAACTGTGGACCTATCCAGATGGTAGCCAGATGTTAGCCTGTTATTCTTTGTCTGTGCAACGCATAGGTCTTTTTAGCACTGGTACAATGGCATTGTTACAGTCAGTTGCTACCAGTACATGGCTACATCCTTTGGTATTTCATTGTTGTACTCCTACATAAGGGTATGCTTGTGGAACTCCTTCCAAAGCTATTTGCACAGTGTGTAACAGCAGAAAAGCTGATATGCCTGTGTGTTTCTGCCTCTGCCAGGCCTCTGAAACACTCAGGTACATATTTGAACAGAGCCAGGGAAAGGTAGGTAAAAGTGAGGTACACCTTCAAAATAATAGAGACAGTAAGTGGAGACTTCAAGAGAACCAGTGCATATGGATTACTACACCTTTTCTGAAGTACAAACAGTGTCTAACTCTTATTATTGTCATTATTCATTAAGTGTAATACCCCACCTTTCTGCCTAATGTCAGTGTTTTTCAGAGGGATTCAGAGGGACACAGCTAACATATGTTTCAAAATCAGGGACATCCCTGAAAAGTAGTCACAGTTGGGATGCATGTCCTCTGCCCTAATCAGATATGCCACTTTGTCCTGCTATGATACTGTGTGTGGGTTGTAAAGTTCTGCTGTAACATTATTTCCTGCTAGAATGGCTGGTTCTCTTATCACAGTCATGTAATGCAATTCCACAACAACTGCTGGTAAAGTTCCACAGAACAAGTTTGTGTTATGGCATTCCTATTTTTCCTTTACATTCACTCATTCTGATGCATAATATATTTATTTCAGCACCAACTTGTATGTCTACCATGGCTTAGTGGTACTTCAAGCAGTCTACTGTGTCCAAGGTCCGGGGTTCGAGACTGACAGAGGTGTTTTATTTTACTGCTGAGCAGAACAAGGGCCCTGACATACAGAGTGACTAAGGCATTTTTAAGCAGTTGTGAGCGGGTATGCACAATGCTTAGCTAAGCACAAACAAGCGCACACTCACGCAAACCCGCTAACTACTTCTTAATAGTGCTTACTCCCGCTAACCTGCATGCTCATTTCTTTGAAAGAAAAGAAAATGGGGAGATAGGAAAGTGGTGAAAAAGGGGCACAGAGGGAAAGGCAGTAGGGAAAACAGCTCGGGATGTGCAGGATGGGTGTAGGGAAGGTCCATAGCTGCCCAAACAGCAACAGCTGTGCATATGCAATAAATTTGGAGGAAAATATGAAACCTTCCACCCCTGAGAGAGGGGTGAGGACAACAAAGTATGTTGTATTGCCAATTAAATATCAGTTTGTGTCCAGCGGACATGTGTGCAAAATGGGCAGCTATGTATGGGGCATAATTCTTTTTGGGGTGCAGATTGCCCTTTTTTTTTTCAGATGAGAGTGGAATGTGGGGTAGGGGAAGTAGGTATATTTGGGGAGGTAGGTTGGGGAGGTAAACAGACAAGACAAGATGCATATAGGGGCGGAATATGACACGTGGTGGGTGAACACCATTGACGGGGAAGGATGTTTGGAAATCGCAGGCACATGAGCCCACAGATGGCAACAGTAAAACTGAGATCCCCACCCATGGGCAGTCACCACTGCACCTTCACAGCCCAGAGGGTGGCTGTGCTGGGGGCTGTGTAGGAGGGGCAGGCTCACCCATGAGTCGCGCCACTCGTACCTCAAGCTGGCATAGAGGATCAGCGACAGAATGCTCTATCTCCCTACGCACCACAGCCCGGACCATTCAGAGAGTGATAGGTGGCCTTCCTCCACCAACGCTTGCACGGGGGGGCTAGCCCCATTCCCTGCAGCGCTTCCACCCAAAGATAGCACAGGGCCAATGGAGGAGGAGGTCCCAGGCTGGGCACCAGACCTGCTGGTGCCAGATGCCATCGCCAGCTGAGGTGGGACAGGTGGGTCCGCTGGGACCGGCCTTCCAATACGTTCTATGTTTAGGAGGATTTAATGAACTTATGGGTTAGTAACAGTCAACAGCATTCCCAATTACTTATAACAGCATGCAGAAGTATTCCCATTAACCCATCACACCAGAGTTCCAACAGTTGAACAGCAAGCATGACACATGCATATATATTACAACAGTGGACATTACAACAGCATGCAGGTTTAATTGATGGCAACAGGCCACCAATATTGTGGTATTTGAACAGGGCACATGCATTGAAATAAATGCAGATATTTATAAACCAAGAGGACATATGTCCCAACAAATGTTTTGAGATTAGACATACCCATTGAGGTGTGGAATTGCATTTTTTATGCACATACAGTAGGGTGGAAAATGATAGCTCCATTAACAACTTGTATATCCTTCTAGTTTATACTACATTCCTATTAACTGCAGTTATATGTCCCCTACATGTATTATTACACTACCCAATTGGGAAATGGGTTTTGCTAGCTCTTTACATACATGGGCTGTATCTGACATACAAACTGTCCGGGATGTAGATGTTACTGCTACATATTTTGTGAGTTGCTCAGACACACTACTGCTGAGATGGTACACTGACAGCTCTACTTTCCTATACTTATCTAGATATGTTTAGGTGAAATTATCAGTTATATGTTAACAGCTCCCTGCATTTCTGCCAGCACAATGACATTTCTGGGGAACACAATACCAAGCTACTCGTGCCAGATTAACCTGTACATGCTGGGCATGAACTAACAGTTGAGGACTGTAAATGTGCTTAAAAGCTACTGGCACTCCCTTCATCCACTTTATATGGGCCTACCCAACTGTGTGTTAACAGCGCTTAATACAACAGTATTATTTCTATAATGCAAGAGTACAACAACATATCAGAGAAAATGACACAGACACACTCCAGGAATTATACCTTTATTAAAGACTTATAACACTTTTCTAGAGGCTCTCTCATTTATTTTACATAACAATACAAACTGGATAATTACTAACCTGCCTGGTGACACAGCCTTAGCAGCCTATCTGCATAGGCTTGCTGATTCACAGCACGGACACCTGCAGCTGTGAAGTCAATTAAGTGATATTGAGACATACCTATCCATAGTATAGACTAGAATAGCAATTCTTACATTCTTAATTTCATGGCTACTTACTCAGTAGTGGGGCATTTTCCATCTCACAGGCCTCCTGGATCCACTGGTCCAGTTGACCTGCCTTGCGTCTCTTCAGGTCTGCGTGGTGGTGTCTCACCTGCTCACCAGTCCGAGGGACACCTGTGGTACTGGTGAGTTCATGAGCTAGACGGTCCCAGGCTTCCGCTTTGTATTAGGTGCCCTGGTACTGGCCCCACAGGAGTCTATCCTCATGATTATAGACATGGAGCCAAACCATTACTTTTGACTCCTCAATGTCCCAACGTTGCGCTCGAAAATGAGAGCCCTCTCCAGCACCGGCCATTGCTGCCTGCAGATGGGAGCTACAACTAGTTATGGCAAGTATTCCCGCCTATGGAGCTTAAATATGCATAATTTCCCGCACTTATTTGTGATTGGCCAGTTCTGAAAAAACTCAGCTGAAGGTACACCTGCTTAGCGATGGGTAAACTTCCATTGATATGTATGTGTGTGTTGAAAGTGCATGCTTATGAAAAGCTGTCATGGCTTAGTGGTTCAGTACTGTGATTGTGGTGCATAGTATCCCGGGTTTGAGGCGTGTCATTGCTTTTTATTTTACTACTGGCCAGACCGGCTAGGAGGTGTGGCTGTGTTTAGCCGACTTTGCTCGACTTTGCCCAACGTTGCTCTATGTTGCCCATCGTTGCCTGATGTTGTGCTAGTTAGTGATTTGCGCAGCTACGCACAAACATATTCTGTTTGCGCTAGTTTGCGAGATGCACAGCTCCGCACAAAGCTATTGCGCTAGTTAAAGCAGTGCTAAGCTATGAGCAATTATACTTAAATATGCTTAATACTGGTAAACTTTGCTTAGCAGTGCTTCACATTGGTTAAAATATGTTACTTATACATTCATCAGTATGCATAACCATTTCACCTTCATATATATAAATTTGTTCACTACTACATAGGCCATTTCAATGCTTTTTACTAAAATTGGAATGATAGATGTCAGGAATTATTTTTATATACAGATTTCCAACAGAAAATAGAAAGGGGAGTGGTGGGACTCAAACCGGGAAGGCCTCCTCTTTGTGCGAAGGTTCTACCACTACGCTATTGCTATTTTGCTTAATTTGCATATAAGTTTCTTATTATCCTCTTTGATGTCTAAACTGCTAACTGTAACTAAGCAATGGGCAAACCTGGGCAAATACGGGCAGCTATATTGGGAATAATAAAAATAAATAAATAAAAGTTTTACATTTTATAATTGTACAGGGGTTTAGAATGTGGAGGAGTGTAGTGTTGGGTATGTACAAATTTGAGCGGACTCGCTCATGTCAGTTGACATTTCCCAATTGAGAGACTTGCAAGGGCGTGGATTTTTGGACTGCTCGGCAGTCCGACACGCCCCCTGCACTTGTGCATGCTCCGTGTTAGCCTTAGAGTTCAGGCAGCGCACCCTCATTAATATGCATGGTGCACTGGCGTCTTACTATTAGACTGGTGTTTTCGTGTAAGACTAATTTAGTCTTACATGGAGGATTCGTGAATCTTGGGGACTATGTTATGCAGGGGGGCTTTGCCCCCCTGCTCCCCCATATGTGTGTGTGTGTGTGTGTGTGTGTGTGTGTGTGTGTGTGTGTGTGTGTGTGTGTGTGTGTGTGTGTATATATATATATATATATATACTATACATGTGTATGTATATGTATGTGTATATATATGGGTCTACTTCATTTCACCTAACTTCCATTTCACTGACTTTCATTTCACTGACCCCATTTCACTGAAATTTCATTTGACTGATGGGGGGGTGTGAGGGTATATGATATTGTTAAGTTTTGATATAATATTGCTTAGTAAAAGAAAAGTAAGTGGGGGGCTTTACCCCCCACACACCCCCCCGTTGTGGGGGGGCTGTGCCCCCCACACCCCCCCCCTACTATATATTCTAATTCCAGGGTCGCACTACAGTGGGGAAGGGGGCATATTCCATTTTCTTGCTAATAATACTTGTCAGTCAAATGAACTGCCAGTGAAATGAAGTGTCAGTGAAATGAAATTTCAGTCATTTGGCCTCAGTCAAATGGGAGTCAGTGAATTGGAAGTTAGGTGAAATGAAGTAGACCCATATATATATATATATATATATATATATATATATATATATATATATATATTAGTGTGTGTGTGTATATGTATTATTATATGTGTGTGTGTATATATATATATATATATATATATATATATATATATATATATATATATATATATATATATATATATATATATATATATATATATATATATATATATATATATATATGTATGTGTGTATATATAGATAGATAGATTTGGTACTATATCACTTTATCGAATGTTTTCTTCATTGCACACCTAATCTTAGAACACTATCCTTCGAAGTCCCTATTTAGCAAAATACCTAAATATTGATTAAGGTTTCATCATAGGTTCATAGGTGTGTACTAGGCTAATGACCCTGGAGCCTGGCATTGTGCCGCCCGACGTTAGTTTCCAGTGCTTCTATTAAGTAGAGCCACTGGAGTGATTCCTGGAGTGAACTTTCTATTTCCCATCCACTCATCAAGATTTCTCTTGAAGTCCAGTGAGGTGCTGCTTGTGACATGTATGGGATGTCTATTCCAGAGCATGGGCATTCTCTGGGTTATGAACCTGTCATTCCAGCATGTTTTGCTGATTGTGGTAATGAGACTAAGGTCTCTAGAGCATGTGTTGGGGAGGGAATGGGATTTCTTCAGATGCAGCATTTCTAACAGAGCTTGGTCATACATGGCTTTTTAACCCGAGCAGAGCTCGCCTCTTAGTAGACAATATGAGACGGAGAATAGCTGTAGTTTTTTGAGTCTGTCCATGAAGGACATGTGTTTAAGGCCTAGGATCCTCTTTGTGAGGTACTTTTGTGGCCTCTCCTGCTGTTTCAGGTGTCTAGTGAGGTGAGTCTGTCCATGAAGGACATGTGTTTAAGGCCTAGGATCCTCTTTGTGAGGTACTTTTGTGGCCTCTCCTGCTGTTTCAGGTGTCTAGTGAGGTACATGCCAAATGTGGCATTATACTCTATGATTGGTCTAATGAGGGAAGAGTAGAGAGAAATTATGACCTCTTTTTTTTTCCTGGAAGCAAAGCCCTTGGTAATGAGATGTGCCACATAGAAGGACTTTCTGACCACAGTGGCAATGTGGTGGTCGAAGGAGAGGTTGCTGTTAACGTGTGTCTCCATATCTCTTATAATGCCTTCAGTGTTCAGTGGGCTCCCATCGGTGTGGTACTTAGTGGGAGCTGAGTTTTTCCCAAAGGGGATGATGATGCATTTTTTGGCATTAAGCTTAAGGCCATGGTTTTGACACCAGTCATTGGTCTCAGTGAGGCCTTTCTGTAGGAGGTCTACATCACTTGGGGAGTTAATAATGGCTCCCAGCTTGCAGTCATCTGCAGACTTGGTCAGCCAGAGTCCCTCTGTGTTGGCTTGGACTTCTGAGAAGTAGATGCCAAACAGGAGTGGACCCAGGGTCAATCCCTGTGGGACTCCACTCATGACTGGTCAGTCGTCTGACTTAGAGTCTGCTAACTTCACACTGTTTGTTCTATCTGTGAGCCAATTTGCAACCCACCTAATGCTATAGGGGTTGATTCCTAGTTCCTTGAAAAAGCCTGGAATTGTCCAGGCGAAAGCGCTTGGTTTGCATTGGAGTGTTCTTCTCGTTTTCGTGTTGGTGAATAAAAGATTTTAGTGGATCAACTTGGTTTGGCATTCCTTACAATTTCAAAGGAAGATTTTTTGCTTTCATTTACACTTATTATTGGCATCAAAAGATTTTGGCAGAAGCAATTGTTTCGTAACGAAAGCTGTATTCTAAAACGTTGCTTCTGGTCCAGGCTTGGTGTGTTTTTCCAGTTTATTTGATTCCTAGTTACTGAGTTTATCAATAATTCCGCAGTGAGGAATGGTATCAGAGGCCTTGACCAGATCAAGGTAGGCTGTATGAACTGCTTTACCCTCATGTACAGTTCTGGTGACTGACTCAGAGAAGTCAACCAGGTTGAGCAGGCATGATCTACCTTTCACAAAACCAAATTGCGTGGGATCTAGAGTTTGAAGATTCCTTGTATCCTTGTTAATTAGGTCCACGATGATGTGGTCCATAGCCTTGCATATCATACTCATCAGGCTAATGCGGCAATAATTTCCAGGGTCTGTAGTCACTCTGAGGCTGTGCGTGAACAGGGCATACAGATGTCATGCCATTTCACTTTGTAATTTATGTTGAACACAGCCAGGGATATTGTCAGGTCCCATGGAAGCTGTATTCTTGGCCTTGGACAATGCAACTTTAACCTATGCTGCAGTAATGCTGGGTGCCTGGCATTCTTCCGGTATTGAGATTGGCCCTTTAGGGGGGAGAGAGTTGTAAAGTTGGCACTGAATCTGTCGACCAGTATGTTGACAATATCTGTCCTCTCATTATAGGAGGTACCATTGTTCAGTAACTCGGAGCAAATCTGGGTATTGCCGTGGAGATTCTTGATATAACTATAGAAGGCTTTGTCATTGTTTTTAGTGTCTGCCGCAATTCTGTTTTCATAGCTGGCTTTAGAGGTTTGGATGAGTGATCTCAACTTTTTGTTGAGGCTAATAAGGGAATTTTTCCAGTCTTGGGACTTTTTCTGCAACAGTTTCTTCCTTCTGTTTTAGAGTTTATTCATGGCAGGGGATCACCAGATTGGCTTTCTTTTTTGGAGGAGAGTGTCTTGGTTCTCTTGGGTATGGCGAGTTCTATACATTTATGTATGTGTTTGTACAGTGCATTGGTGTATGATTCGGCAGTCATGCATCTATTTTCCCATTGGTATGGGTACCGTGAAGTTAGCCACCAATGTTTTTAGGAGTCTAAAGTCAGCTTTGGATAAGTTATTCATGATGGATACCTTTGCGGGGGGTCTGGGTGAGATGTGGATTTCCATGGTGATTAGTTTGTAGTCTGATCTAACCAGGGAGGAATTGACTATTGGTGTAGAGCAACGGTTGCCCATGTTAGTAATAACCAGGTCAAGGATGTTGATTCCTGTAGTGGGGGTAAGAATGAGCTGGTCCAGGATATTAGAACTGATGAATTCCAGGAAGCGTTGGGCCAGTGCATTGGTGCATGAGTAGTTTTTCCAGTTGATGGAGGGGTAGTTGGTCACCTAGTATGAGAGTGTTGGGTTGGATCTTAATAGTTTCCAGGGTGCTTAGGAATGTGGAGTGAGAGTCTTGGGACAAGGTTGGGGACCTGTAGTAGGCTACGACCTGAATCTCCATCTTACCCAATGTTAGTTGTACCTGGAGTATCTCAGATGAGTTATGTTGTGCTGCTAGTCTGGAGGTGTGCATATCCTTTATGAATATGGAGACACCACTGCCTTTGGAGCTTCAGTCCATGTTCTGGGGCCGAAAGGTGTGGAATGAGTTGTAGCCTGCTAACACAGGGGTGCTTTCTGCTGTTTTTAAACCAGGTCTCCGTTACAGCACAAATGTTGATCTCCATTTTGAGGAGTGCTTTGAGCGAGTACATCTTGAGATTTATACTTCTAGCATTGAGCAGCAAGACCCTCAGATTGCATTTATTTATAGCTGTTATAGTGGTAATTTGGTCTTTGGAACACCACCTAAAAAGGCACTATAGGGGTGGGCAAGACCATATCCAGTACCTGAAAACCCAGTGGTGTCAGATGCAGGCCATCTCTGGCAAAGCATCAAGGTCTGTCAATCATGTCATCCCAAGCAGACAGATACTGGATCCCCTTAGAATGACACCAGAAACTTAGCCAATTGTTGAAGTGAATCATTTTCTGTTTGTACTGCGGAATCATTCTGGCTGACTGTAGGATGCTGCTTGGGGCTAGGATCATACCTGCTTGGGCCACTTAATCCGAGAGTTCCACCATGTCTCTTTTCATGTAGTCCAGGGAGGTGCGTCTCAGGTCATTCACACCCACATGTAAAATGACAGAGTCATACTTGTACTTCTTGTGGAGTGACCTGAGTGCATGTGTTGTGTCAGATTCTGGAACCTGATAGACAGCTGACTGTTACCTTCTCTTTATGCAACCTAGTGAGTGGGACATCAGTGTCCCTCACTATTGAGTTACCTATGATTATTGTATTGGGCAAGCTGTTTTGCCTTAGGGACATAGGTTGAGGGGCACACTGTGTAGGTGAGCTATGTGTCTTGTGGTTTGTGCTGTGTTGTGGTGGTGAAGTGCATTTCTGCCTTGGAGGTCTCTACTGTTTGGTTAGATTTCTAGTGAGAGCCTCCGCGAAGGTGGGTGTGTGGTTTGTGTTTTTATGTGAGGGCTGTGATGGTGGGTGTTCTGGAGGGCTATGTGTTCCATGTGATGAGGTGTAGGTGTTGACCTTCTCCTGTTGACCATTCCAGCCTTTGCTGGAGAGTGCATGGCTTTCAATTTGGAGATATAGGTGCATCTCTTACAAGTCTGAGTGTATGGAGATAAGAGGAGAAGGTTGTCTGTGTACATGAGGCACTTGCTATACTGCCTCAGAATGTCCAAGTTTACCAGGTTAATAGGAGAAAGCACAGGGAACTGACATTTAGTTTACCAGGAGGGACGGTCATCATTACTAAGTACTGGAGCTGTTTCCTTATTGGACTTCTAGTGCTGATAGCACTTATGTGTGCTACAATAACTGCTACAAAAAGCCTGAAGAAGTGCTAGGTGAATAAGCTAATTAAAGTGCAAAAGAGAAGAAAACTAGCTAAGGGAAAAATTGAAGAGCAGACTTTCTGGCACTGGTAATAGTTTACCCTAGCTTAGTGGTGCTGCACAGCGTGCAAACATGGGCTTTTAAACCAGAAAGTTGAAAGGGATAGAAAAACTGCCCGAACAGCCAATAAACTACAATTTCCGAGCCAGTTGTTGTAGATAGGCTACCTAGTTCGTACCACTCCCACTGATAAGTTGGAAGGCTTCCTTATAACAGAGAAAGGTCTGGGGGACTCAGCAACTTACAAAACAGTCCTGGATACAGCAAATCTGTATCTGGACTACTCTAGTAAAAGCTTAGAACTTTTTTTTTAAAGAAAAAAACAATTAAAACAGTAATAAAAATTTAAATGCAGTGCAAGCTAGCACACTTGAGTGTGTAGCAATATTAAAACAAATACAGTTAAAATAAATGCTGTTAAATGGAAAAAAAACACTTAAATCAAGAACAGAAAGCAGTATAATCAAAAAAAAAAATCAAAATAGATTGTTTTAATTAGCCAGTTTTAAAAAAACGTTGAGTGATTGATATGCCGACTGGCCATGTTCTACCCATTACATCATTGCAGTGGGGGGGGGGGTGCAGGGGGGGCACAGCCCCCCTGCAAAAATGTAAATAAAGTGTTTTTTCTTGTTTAAAAAGTATATGTAGTATATAAATTATTATGCAGTTTTTAAGTTAATTAAATAAATATTTAATTTATTTTCTTTTTTCTGTTTTTAAGATTATGTACATTTTTAAATGTATGGATTCACTTTTAGTAAGTTACGTCATGCATTACATGTTTTTTAACGTTGGCCACCTAAAACACTGATAAAATGTTATTTAATATTTAGGTATTTTGCTAAATAGGGACTTCAGATAGTGTTCGATTAGGTGTTCAAAGAAAAAAAGATAAAGTGATATAGACCAATTTCTATACCTATATATCTACGTATAATATATATATGGGTCTACTGCTTTTAATCGAATACCACTTATTCGAAAAAGAGGAGTAGACCATTCACTTACACGAAAGTGCACTTATTCG
>NC_056741.1:1202186691-1202194191 GCF_019279795.1 Protopterus annectens
ACATACCATCAATTCTTGATGGCCACAGCTCTCATGAGTGTGCTTTCACTGTAAAAGTACTGACAGTACTGCTTTTATTATGGTTAAAATTTCAGTAATCGAGGGGGTAGTAATACAACAATAACAAAAATATGAAAATGTAAAGTAAGAAGATATTTGTTTCCCAGTAAAAGAAAAAAAAATCATAGGCATCATCGATTTGAGAATAACATTTTGCAGGAGCCTGATGACATGACTGGAGTCGTAAAAGGAAAATACTTCTTAACAAATAAAGTATGTTTTTATGCCTCCAATCCTCATTCTTACTTTATTCCAATCTTATAGGGGCACTTCTCACTGCTCCATGCTTGCCCCTTCTTTTCTCAACAGCTATATTCATCCCTTCAATCTGCTACACCTTCCTTGTTGCTTTATGCTGATGAAATTATTTTATTCTGATAAATCAGTCACTCTCAGTGTTACAGAAAGAACCTTGGTTAGACTTCATTGGCCTTATCCAATGGGTCAGTACTAAAAACCATTTGCTTAACTCTTCCAATGCAAAATCTATGCTTTTTAGAACCAAATATAATTTTTCCAGAACTTCATCATTACTGTAAATCTTTGTCCGTAACAACTGTGCCATAGAAAATACAAATGCATTTACATATTAAGGTCTCTGGTATTGCATTAAAGAAAGAGGGATCAGGATCGGCTGATCACATCCCCAGCACTTTTTATCCAGCGCAGTTGCCCCTCTCTCTAATTAATAGAATAGACACTGACAAACTCATTCATGACATTGTCCTTTGTATTTTATTTTTTTCATTTTAGAATCACACTTTCAGTCAGTATTTAATGAGTGTTGTTAAGTTTTTTTTTTTTTTTTTTTTTTTTTTTTCACAAGTTAGAATTTTTAGTAAAATACATTTCTGTTCTCTGGAACAGACTCCCTATCCATGTGAAGCAGAGTTCTTCCCTATCCTTATTTAAGCACAAATCAGACTGATGGTTGGGTAATCAGAAATTTACCCCTGATTTGGCTCCCATGTCTCTGATGGACACGGGCATTAAATCAGTTGTCGTACTAGGATAAAGGACTTCCATGTTGTTGCACTTAGCATGGAAAAATAGCATATACACTAAAGTAGGTAGTGAGGCATTGTGGATTCAATCTTTTATGATGTCCTCTTCAAGAAAACTTTCAAGTGGTGGTGCTTATTGACAAAATTAATTGCAAACATAATACACTTTTTGATGCAAACACCATTGAATGTGATATAGTATATGATAAGAAAATCACTCCCATTACTAAGGGTTGGTTATTTGAATTTACAATGGAAAGCAAAATGCCATCTGCAAAAGATAAAAGTTTGATGGGTACATCTACTATTGTTACTGGTAAAATCAGTCTGTTATCTTTAACTGTCCTTATTATACATTCCAGAATTAAATTAAAAAGACAGAGGGATAAAAGGTACCCCTAAATGGTTCCAGAACCTAGGAAAAGTCTGGAGAATATGCATTTTGCTCTAGCCTTGGTTGTGGGTGAGGCATACAGACTTTTATCAAATCAATTAAATGAGATTGAAGGTCCATGAGTTTGAGAGCAGTGCATGCTTTACTTCTGCCAAAATATAAAATACTAAGCTGATTCCATCATTTGGATTGCAACCACTTTACAAAGTCAGCTTTTTAAGCACTCAGTTGTTTTTTCCAAATCTGTTAAGATGGATAGCTAAGATTTCTAAGTCATGATTCTTGATCTGTTGCAGAAATTAATCTTGTCTTGCATACCCATGTGCTGTTTCTGAATCATGTGGAATAAGATTTTATTCTTAATAGCACCTTCCCTCTACTATGAAAAAGAAATAACCCTGTGTATTTGATATCACTGCTTCATTGGTGTTCATTGGGGTGAGGCCTGTCAATATATTTTGACTGTTTGAAAGACCTGCTGTTTGATATTAAAATGGATCTACTACGCTTTTGTGGTAGGGAGTTGTCTAGCTGTTTTCTGTATTGATGTCAGAACTTTCCTACTGCATTATTTTAAGAATTTCTCTGTGATCTTTGAACTCTTGACTAGCACTGTTTAGTAAGAAGTATTGTCTTGTGTTCTTATTATTATTAAATATTTTTAAACCTTTCAACTGTGGCTGTTTTATGTAGAGATAATTTAAGCTCTGGAGTACATTGCTTGTATATAGTGATACTGTCCAAGCCTCTCCATATAAGCCTTGCTGTTCATCACACTTACCATTTGGATAATAATATTGTACAGTAATAATTGGACACCATTTGATAAGGGCCTTATTAGTAGCTCATATTAGTGGTTGGTGGCAATTGGTACTACCATATAGTCTGGGCAGAAGGGGCATAGCTGGAGAACCTGTGCCATCCTTTCCCAGGAGTGTCTGTGTGTTTGTATATAACTCGTAGCTCAAAGTGTGTGTGTGTGTGTGTGTGTGTGTGTGTGTGTGTGAGCTACTTGGGCAGGGATACAAAGCACTGGTTGGACAGAGAGGGTGCTGGAGGTTTTAGCTTGACCACTAGGCTGAGATCTAGACCCTATAGCTGTTCCAGTGGGGAGTCTTATTTGGGATCGGGAGAGAAAGGGAGAAACCAGCCCCAGACTGTGATCTCTGTGTGCTCTTAAGGGAAATTGTACTTTACTGTGTGTGTGTATTTGTTGTCCTTCCCATTGTGGATGCCCATGACTGGTGTTAGTGGTGAGGATTGAGGCTTCTTGATTGCTGGGCCAGTGCACGGGCATCACATGAGGGTTCGGTAATTATGTCTCATGTATGTACACTTTCTTTTTCTTGCAACTCTCAGGCTGTCACTGAAATGGATTCTTTGTGGATCAGCCCACTACCCTGGCCAAAAAATGTGTGCATATAATGTTATGTAGTTAATTTTGATTTTATCTGTTAAAGATGCTTATTACTTTCATTTTTATGACTTTGTGAAGTTGCTTACATCACAATTGTGTTGGTGTAGTTCAGATCTACTATATTTTCTTTTGTTTCATTTATTATATTTCTTTTGTTATTCTTTATCTTCTGGGACAGCCTTAAAGCAGTCCATTGGATCATTGCCGTACCCTCATTAATAAATGTAAATATAAAGAACTGAAATGCCACATACCATCAATTCTTGATGGCCACAGCTCTCATGAGTGTGCTTTCACTGTAAAAGTACTGACAGTACTGCTTTTATTATGGTTAAAATTTCAGTAATCGAGGGGGTAGTAATACAACAATAACAAAAATATGAAAATGTAAAGTAAGAAGATATTTGTTTCCCAGTAAAAGAAAAAAAAATCATAGGCATCATCGATTTGAGAATAACATTTTGCAGGAGCCTGATGACATGACTGGAGTCGTAAAAGGAAAATACTTCTTAACAAATAAAGTATGTTTTTATGCCTCCAATCCTCATTCTTACTTTATTCCAATCTTATAGGGGCACTTCTCACTGCTCCATGCTTGCCCCTTCTTTTCTCAACAGCTATATTCATCCCTTCAATCTGCTACACCTTCCTTGTTGCTTTATGCTGATGAAATTATTTTATTCTGATAAATCAGTCACTCTCAGTGTTACAGAAAGAACCTTGGTTAGACTTCATTGGCCTTATCCAATGGGTCAGTACTAAAAACCATTTGCTTAACTCTTCCAATGCAAAATCTATGCTTTTAGAACCAAATATAATTTTTCCAGAACTTCATCATTACTGTAAATCTTTGTCCGTAATAACTGTGCCATAGAAAATACAAATGCATTTACATATTAAGGTCTCTGGTATTGCATTAAAGAAAGAGGGATCAGGATCGGCTGATCACATCCCCAGCACTTTTATCCAGCAGTTGCCCCTCTCTCTAATTAATAGAATAGACACTGACAAACTCATTCATGACATTGTCCTTTGTATTTTATTTTTTTCATTTTAGAATCACACTTTCAGTCAGTATTTAATGAGTGTTGTTAAGTTTTTTTTTTTTTTTTTTTTTTTTTTTTTCACAAGTTAGAATTTTTAGTAAAATACATTTCTGTTCTCTGGAACAGACTCCCTATCCATGTGAAGCAGAGTTCTTCCCTATCCTTATTTAAGCACAAATCAGACTGATGGTTGGGTAATCAGAAATTTACCCCTGATTTGGCTCCCATGTCTCTGATGGACACGGGCATTAAATCAGTTGTCGTACTAGGATAAAGGACTTCCATGTTGTTGCACTTAGCATGGAAAAATAGCATATACACTAAAGTAGGTAGTGAGGCATTGTGGATTCAATCTTTTATGATGTCCTCTTCAAGAAAACTTTCAAGTGGTGGTGCTTATTGACAAAATTAATTGCAAACATAATACACTTTTTGATGCAAACACCATTGAATGTGATATAGTATATGATAAGAAAATCACTCCCATTACTAAGGGTTGGTTATTTGAATTTACAATGGAAAGCAAAATGCCATCTGCAAAAGATAAAAGTTTGATGGGTACATCTACTATTGTTACTGGTAAAATCAGTCTGTTATCTTTAACTGTCCTTATTATACATTCCAGAATTAAATTAAAAAGACAGAGGGATAAAAGGTACCCCTAAATGGTTCCAGAACCTAGGAAAAGTCTGGAGAATATGCATTTTGCTCTAGCCTTGGTTGTGGGTGAGGCATACAGACTTTTATCAAATCAATTAAATGAGATTGAAGGTCCATGAGTTTGAGAGCAGTGCATGCTTTACTTCTGCCAAAATATAAAATACTAAGCTGATTCCATCATTTGGATTGCAACCACTTTACAAAGTCAGCTTTTTAAGCACTCAGTTGTTTTTTCCAAATCTGTTAAGATGGATAGCTAAGATTTCTAAGTCATGATTCTTGATCTGTTGCAGAAATTAATCTTGTCTTGCATACCCATGTGCTGTTTCTGAATCATGTGGAATAAGATTTTATTCTTAATAGCACCTTCCCTCTACTATGAAAAAGAAATAACCCTGTGTATTTGATATCACTGCTTCATTGGTGTTCATTGGGGTGAGGCCTGTCAATATATTTTGACTGTTTGAAAGACCTGCTGTTTGATATTAAAATGGATCTACTACGCTTTTGTGGTAGGGAGTTGTTATCCACCTATTCTGTCACTAAAAGTGATATCAATCAGTTTACCAACTCGTATCCAACACAGACAGCATCATTTGAAGAACATGAAATCTGATGTTATTGAATGAAATTGGTATAAAAATTCATAGGAGGTGAAACTCTTAAGTTTAACATCTAGGAATTGTCTGTCACATAGGGGTGCAGTCTAGGGATGTAGTGCTTACTCGCCAGGTTTTAACCTCTGATACAATAAACATTAAAGCATTTGTTTGTCACTTGCCCTATTTTATGACAGTATTCCTCTCTTTACATTTCATAATCCCATTGGTTTTACATACAAAGAGGTTGGTGAGCTATTCCACATGATGCAGGAAAATCACTGCCTTACATTGTCCAACATCTAGAAGGCAATCCCTTATTTTACCTCCTAGACCCATTCTCTTCTTTATGCAGTATGGAGTGGTCATATTGCCATTTGAACTATTACATTTAGACATCATAGTCACCTGACACGTGGTGTGCATTTTTAAATTATGGTAACAAATTTTGCTGAAAATTAAAGCAGTCGACAGCCTGAAAGACCTTGGCATTAGTTTCTGGAAAAGCTGGCCTGTATTTAACCATATACTACATATGTAAATTCACCATTGCATCCAAAACAAGTCAAACTTCACTCCAGTCTGTTCAATGGAACAAATGCATACTGCCTAACTTAATTATTCTTGCTTTAAAAGCAAACACATTAACAATAATTAGGTGAGTAGTAACACACCCAGTTCTTTTTTTTTTTTTTTTTTTTTGTAATGCAAGCTAGGTCAGTACATTCACCTTCTCCAGTTTTAACGCATATACCTGTTAGACAGCTCATGTTTACAAACTGGTTCTTCACTGTATCCTATTGCAAAATGTAATTGAGTCAACTGCACTTGACGTCACTGTCCTGGCATTCTGCAGTGTGAGAAAAACAAAGTGAGATAGTGAGAGAGGGGGAAGGAGATGGACAAAGAGAAAGAAATAGATAACATTAGTCTTTGTTTACAGTTTTGAACAAATATGTCACACAGGGTGACATTTTGAACCTCTGGAAGAAAATAGTTTATGCTCATTTACTCTTCAGAATTCCCCCAGTAGATGACTTAAATATCAGAGTGCTTCTGCAAAACTGCTATCACCCTGCATTGCTGATTGCTGATTGCTGATGAGCGATGAGATTTCAGACCACTGTTGTGAACTAAGGATACATGCTGATATTGATGAATCATAGAAAGAGAGCCCCAAATATGGAACTGCTAGCAAAACATATTTTACCAAAAATGTTTTGATAAAATAAGAAAAACACTACTGCAAGTAAAGATGACTAGAATGGAAGGGGCCAAAAGACAACATACAGTGAATGTTTATGTTTTCGCATATGGAGCTATGTGATTGGTCAGAAAAAATGAAATAAATTGAGGTAAATGTGTGTGTGTGTGTGTGTGTGTGTGTGTGTGTGTGTGTGTGTGTGTGTGTGTGTGTGTGTGTGTGTGTGTGTGTGTGTGTTTCATTGCAACATAATATGTGGCATGAATCAAAACAATGGCTAACATCAGACAAGTGTACACATTGGAGACACGGTGGTAGATAAAGTTATAACTGAAGCTTAGGATTGTGATTATTTTTAAAAGGAGACTGCTACACGATTTATACATAGGCTCAGTAGTGGGACTCCTATTTAATACTATTGTCGGTAGCACTGTGGAAAATCCTAACTGTGAATTAAGTGAATTTATGTTAATTTGCAACTGATAACACAAATGCTTTGGTTAACAAAAATCACCAAGGTCTGCAGAAGCACAAAGAGGTGCATATACTTCACAGATGTTAATTCATTGAGAGAAACACAAACAAGTAATCACATTATCTTCAAAATTGTAAGTATTCTTAAAATGATTTCTGACCAAAAAAATGTCACAAAATACCAACACTTCAGAAGGAATGTTTCATCAAATGTTTTTGTGTATTTATTTATTTATTTTCTTTAACATTTGTTAACCGGGATAGTCTGACTGGGTGACAAAGCCCATTTTCAGAAGAGGCTGGGGGAGAAAAGCTCCACATACAATATTACAATATTTAGAGAAGAAAAAAAAAACAAAGTAATAAATATCTTAAGAATGAAAAATGTTGTAAGAAAATACATACTGTAAGCATCACAAGAATTATAAACATCAATGATGAATTATAAAGTGCAGTAAAGAAATAAAATAGATTACATTATTATAGAGATTAAGTAACTCTACACATAAGTAAATACTACACAGGATAAGTAAATACAACGATAAAAGAGCAAACAGAAGGTTAAGTACAGTGTGGACAAGGAGAAATAGAATGTAGTTGCAGGAAGTAGAGACAGGAGGAATAAAACTTGAGAGTAGACTA
>NC_056741.1:1202201691-1202229191 GCF_019279795.1 Protopterus annectens
CCTCCTTGGGTGGGCCAGCCTTCCAAGCCATGGAGAGCGAGCTTGCCTCCGCTGACAAAGCTCATTTGTCAGAGCTATCTTCCTCCCTCTGTGCCACAACTGCCACAAGCTTCAACTCCTGGGCACAAGAGCCTCAGTTCTCTCCTCCTCAGGAGACTCCCTCTTTGCAGTCTTCCCCAGAACCTCCCACTGAGGAAGCACCCCACAAAGCACCATGTAAGAGGAAGCACATGGACCCCACTGAGGAGTCATTGATTGAAGATGCGGATTTTGATGATGGGGAAGGGTCCCCATGGTCACCGTCTGATGAGGGGTCCTTTGGTGACATCCTTGAGATCCTTAGACAGACTGGAAACCCACTAATCCTTCCTCTGAGGAATCCATATTCATGTAGGCTTTTTGTGCCTGGCCCCCCTACCTCCTGGATCACCCCCGCCTGCCGATGAACTCATCCAGCTCATTGTGCAGCATGTATGGAAGGCTTTTAATACCATGGAAGGGATACCCAAGAGGCCAGACAAAATATTATCGCCACCCGTGGAGCACCCCACTGGTCACGTGGTCTTCCAGTAGATGCTATGGTGGAGGCAGCTGCTACTAAGAAGGATCTAGCAGAAGAGAGCCAAGCTGTCCATCCACCCAACAAGGAGTCCTGGGTGACTGACAGATTAGGGAAGCGTGTGTTTGCTTCATTGACCTTCGCCGTAAGGTGTTTGAATTATTTGGCACATTTTACCAGGCTTCAGCAAGATCTTATCAACCAGCTCTCTGAAACCTTGGCAGGAGCTGTTTCTGATGAAGTCTGTGACAATGTGGCTTCTCAGATAGCTACCCTAGAGTCCATTTACAACTCTTCCATGCGTCTTATTTTTCATGCAACAGAAGGGGCGGCTAGAGCAGCATGCACCTTCCTGACTTTGCGGACATCTTTAAGGCTTCCTTCATGAATGCCCCCATAGAGGCCACTTCTTTGTTTGATCCTAAAGTCAAGGATACGCTAGCACAGTGCAAACAAGATGACAAGATCTTATCTGCTGTTGGTGTCAGACATTCCACTCCCCAGTGATTCTATTCCAAAAATCAGAGGAGCGGAAAGATTTGGCACAAAAAATCACAGGGTTCTTTCCGGGGTGCACATGACTAGTTTTCCCCTAGAGGCAGAGGGGGGAAACTCCAATGGAAGACACCCCTTTCGGGTAAGAGGAGGTCCGCAAAACCAGAGTTCCAGAGATTCTTTCTCTGGCCAACCCTATCAGCGCTCCTGAAGCATTGCCCAACTGCTTACCTCTGGAAGTAGTCAGGGGTTGTTTCTCTTTGTACCCCGCTGCCTGGCAAAAGATAGCAACCGACTCTTGGGTACAACAGATTATATCCAGAGGCTATCACATTCCCTTTCATCTTTCCCCTATCTCATCAAGAGTGTTACCCAACATTCCACCCAGTCAAAGGGAAACAGCAGCACACAAAATCAAAAAGCTGCTACAAAAAAGAGTCCTCCAGGTGGTCCCCCCAGACCAGATAGGATCCGGATTTTACTCAAGGTTCTTTTTAGTGCCAAGAAACACAGGGGACTGGAGACCAGTTCTGGATCTCAGTACACTAAACAAATTTGTAAAAACAGAGAAATTATGGATGGAAGATGATTGGATGTGCTCTGTAGATCTTCAAGATGTGTATTACCACATAAAAATGGACAAATGCTCAAGAAGCTACCTCCACTTCCATATAGGAGCCAGTCACTACCAGTTTCAAGCCCTGCCCTTCGGTCTCTCTACAGCCCCCAGAGTGTTCACAAAAGGCATGGCAATGGTTATTGTTCACTTGTGACTTCAAGGATTCCAGGCATTTCCATATCTAGACGACTGGCTCCTTATCACCCCCACCAAGTGTCTACTTGAAAAAACCCTGCAGTATACTCTCTTAACAGCTCGAAGCTTGGGAATCACTATAAACCTGAGAAAAATCCAACACAACCCCAACTCAGTCTTTGGAATTTATAGGGGTACTGTTGGACACGAGAAATTGCACAGCATCCCTGTCAGAACACAGACTTCAGAGAATAAGACAACAAGTTCAACCACTGCTCTGTCACCACAAATCTCCAGCTCAATCTGTACTTCAGATATTGAGGTCAATGGCAGCTTCGATTACCATTGGTCCTCTAGCCAGATTCCACATGAGGATTCTCCAATGGCTACTTCTCACTCAGTGGTACCCTCTACAACATCCTTTGTCTTTTCAAATAAGTGTACCTCAGAGATGCAAGCAAGATTTACTTTGGTGGACATCTCAAAATCCCCAACAATGGTCTCGCCCTTTCAACCCCCATCAATCTGTACCCACAGTGACCACAGGTGCCCCCCTGATGGGGTGGTGGGGCTATGTCAGGGAATCTCTGTCCAAGGCACCTGGTCGGAGACAGAGGCCCTTTTGCATATCAGTGTCCTGAAACCGAGAGCAGTGCTTCTAGCGTTGCAAGCATTTCACTCCGTCCTTTTGTCAGGGATTATTGTGAGCCAATCAGACAATGTCAGTGGTCTGGTACATCAACAAACAAGGGGGCATCAGATCTTACCCATTATGCCGAGAGGCCTTGAGAATATGGCAGTGGGTAATAGCTCACAACCACTTTCTAATTGCAACGCACATTCCCGGGAGCTCCAACTTGATAGCGGACAAATTGAGCAGGTGCATTCTACAGCCTCACAAGTGGTCCTTCAATCCTCTGATAGCAGCAAAAATCTTCAACCACTGGGCCCAGCCTTGCTGCGACCTATTTACCTCCCCAACCAACTACAAGTGCAGCAACTACTTTGCCCTGATCCCCCCCTCAGGGACATCCACCAAGGGACACTCTAGTCCACGCTTGGCCCTCGGGTCTTCTTTATCCCTATTCTCTTCTCCCCCTCATCTCCCAATTTCTAAAGAAAGGACGACATTTGAAGAAAGTGATCCTCATTGCTCCATATTGGCGTCAACAAGTCTGGTTTCCCTTCCTCTGGCCTTACCTGCTAGATCAACCATGGATCCTCAATCCATCCCCACCGTTGATCTCCCATCCGCAGGGTCTGAGTCACCCCAATCTAATAACCCAGAACCTGACAGCTTGGTTTCTCCACTTCCTATGATTGCCAGGCATGAAAACCTTTCGTCCCCTGTGCGTAATATTCTTATTGCATCTCATAAATCGTCCACCGGACTAATCTATCATAACAAATGGGAGAGTTTCTCTCTATGGGCAGCAGATAAGCCAATAGATCCCTTGTCAGCCTGGTCTTGGTGGTATTGGATTATTTATCACATCTTTTCCACTCTGGGGTGTCTGTCTCTGCTATCCGTGTACATTTAGCTGCCATCTCAAATTTTCATACTGGTTTTCAAGATTCTTCACTTATGTCACACAGACTCTGTAGGACTTTCTTGAAAGGGGTTATCCACCTAAAACCTCCCTTTAGAGAACCTGTACAACCTTGGATTTGGTTTTGGTTCTGCAAGCTTTAACAGCTACACCCTTTGAACCTTTGTCTTCTTGTGATGTAAGATATCTCACTTGAAAAACTTTGTTTCTGATTGCAATCACTTCGGCCAGGTGATTGTCAAAACTTCAGACCTTATGCATCAGACCTCCCTATCTTATCTTCCATAAGGACAGGGTATCACTGGGAACCAATTCTACCTTTTCACCAAAAGTGGTGTCAGAGTGGTGTCAGAGTGATCTATCAACCAGTCTATTGATCTCCCAGTGTTCTTTCCTAACCATTCTAACAAGGGAGAGTATTGCCTGCACTCCTTGGATGTTCATAGGCAAATACGATTTCATCTGGACAGAACAAAATCTACCCGTAAATCAGACCAACTGTTTCTGTCTTTTTCTGGACCTAGATGGGTCATCCTGTATCAAAAGTTACATTGGCTTCATGGTGAGAAATTGTATTATCTTTATCTACAACAAAAACAATCTCACCTTGCCTCAGAGTCAAAGCACATTCTACAAGATCTATGGCAACTTCAGCAGCTTTCCATGCTAAGGCTTCCCTCAATGATATTTGCTCAGCTGCAACTTGGGTGAAACCTCATACCTTTATTCTTCATTACAAATTGGACTTTGACTCCATGGTGCTCAGGAATTTCCTTCCATGAGGGCCACCCAGGAATACAGGTAGCTGGGGACTCTGTCCCATCAGTGAGGAATGAACAAAGATAAACAACATCAGATAAAGAAGTTATGTCTTACCATAATGTTCCATCTGTGTTGTTGATCTTCGTTCATTACTTCCCACCCTACGTCCCTCTTCTGGAGGTTCTTCGTTGATCTCATGTACTCCCTTTTTGTAGGTCTGTTATGACCAGAGGTAGCCTCTACTTTTATCTATCAACTTGCAAACTCGATCTGAGGTAACAGGGAGCAGAGCATTCTGGGTAGGGCCTTGGCTCGAGAGTTTTTGGCTGATATGAGCTTGATATTGGCTGGCTCGATTCCGAGGACGGAACCAATAACCCATCAGTAATGAATGAATGAAAATCAACAACACAGATGGAACTTTATGGTAAGACATAGCGTCTTTTTTCTTACAATAAAGGATACGTACAACAAATTAATAGCAGTGATAACAGATTTACTAAGATTAATCATGGGTTACTTAGTTGACACTTGGGTAATTGAAACAAAAATGTCTATTCCTTGGGTGGTCACATTTCAAGATAAGAATGCTCCTTGATTGTTGTTGTTTGTCTTTCGGCTTTTCCCCGTTAGGGGTCACCACAGTGGAACTCCGGTCTGCTAATGATTGGCAGTAGATTTTCACGAATGCCGAGGTGCCAGCTTGATGTTCAACCTTTAACGAAGGCACACCCATTTATGCATGTCTTTCAAATGCCCACCCAACTGTGGGGAGGACATGCAGACTCCACACAGAAGGCACTCACTGCACTTCAGCTGAGAAGCGAACAGGAGAACCTCTTGCTGTGAGGCAACAACTCTACCGCTGCAATGCTCCATGATTGTAATATACAAAAAAAAAAAAAAAAATATTTTTGCAAGGGGCAGCTCTCCCCTGTACCTCCAATGTAAAAGCAAGCCCCCACACTTCCCATCTCTAAATATATGTACTCTGAAATCACATAGTTTAACATCTACCTGCTTCCTTCTTCTCATAGGTTCATAGGTTCATAGGTTCATACTAGGCTATCTGACTATACCCATTATTTTGCTGTGCCTCTGTTGAGCAGTGACACTGAGGTAATCCCTGGGGTATATCTGCGATCTCCCATCCATTGGTCAAGATTTCTCTTGAACTTTATTCCACAGCATAGGGGTCTTTGGGTGATGAATCTATCCTGATCTAGATTTTTGAGGTGAAGCATATTCATCAAATCTGGGTTTGACATGGCCTTGTATGTTAGGCAAAGGTCACCTCTGAGCAGCATGTGTTTTACGAATAGAGCTGGAGTTCTTTCAGTCGGGCAGCATAGGACAGATGTTTGAGACCCTTTATCCTTTTGGTGAGGAACTTTGTGGCCTCTCCAGCTGCTGCAAGTGTCGGGTCAGATACATTCCGAATGGGGCATTGTACTCAATCATTGGTCTGCTGAGTGATGAGTATAGGGAGACTATGACCTCCCTTGATCTAGATGAGAATCCCTTCATGATAAGGTGGGCAATGTAGAAGGTCTTCCTAACTACTTTAGCTACATGGGTGTCGAATGACAGACTACTATCAACCTGGGTCCCCAGGTCCCTGATAACTTCTTCTGTACTCAGTGGATTGCCACCTATTTGGTAGCTAGTAACCTTGTTTTTCCCAGTATGATGACTAATTTTTGGCATTTAACTTTAGGCCATGGCTCTGGCACCAGTTATCCATTTCTGTGAGACCCTTCTGAAGGATACCTGTGTCAGATGTGTTTTCTACTATGGGCGTTTGCAGTCATCTGCAAACTTTGTCAGCCATAACCCTCCTGTGTTTGCTTGTACTTGGAAAAGTAGATGCCAAACAAGAGTGGGCCCAGGACTGAGCCCTGTGGTACACCACTTGTGACAGGCTTTGAGTCTGACATGGCGCCAGCAACTCTGACCCTGTGGGTTCTGTCACTCAGCCAGTTTGCAACCCATCTTGTGATGTATGGGTTAACATTTAAGCTGATGAGTTTTTCAATGATACCCGTGTGGGGTATTGTATCAAAGGCCTTCGCCAGTTCGAGGTAGGCTGTATGGACTGCCTTTCCCTCATCAATGGCTTTGGTGACTGAATTGAAAAAGTCAACCAAGTTTAGAAGGCATGATCTGCCTTTGACAAAGCCAAACTGGGATGGATCCAAAGTCTGCAAATTCCCTATGTCTTTATTTATGAGCTCCATTATGATCCTCTCCATGGCTTTGCAGATATCCAGAGGTAAGACTATGATTAAACAGCTGTCCTAGCTGTGGGTTTAATTCCTCGTTGAGTTAAGGAGCAGCACACAGCCGGACACCATCAGGTCCCATGGATGCTGTGTTTTTGCTTTGGAGAGAGCAGTTCTCACTTGGGCGTTGGAGATGTTTGGGGGCTGCAATCGCTTGTATAGATATCTCTCCTTTTGGGGAGGGGAGAAGTTTGCACTGAACCTGTCAGCCAGTATGTTGGCAATGTCTGTAGGATCAGTAATCTTCACATCATTTTGAACTAGTTCTGAGCATATCTGGGAGTTTCCTCCCAGGTTTCTTAGCTAAAGAAGGCCTTATGATTGTCTTTTGAGTCTTTAGCTATTTTTCTCTCAAAATTGCTTTTTTTTGGATTTTATGAGGCTCTTTAGTTTTTTTATAGTGATCAAGGGTGTCTTACCTTTTAAGGATTTTGCTCTATCTTGTAGTAGCTTCCTCCTTTTGTTGTAGAGTTTGTTTATGGCTGGGGTCCACCAGAGTGGATGCTTGCCTTTGGTACAAAGAGTCTTTGTTTTGCTTGGGATTGCCTTATCCATGCAGTCCTGCAGGTGCTGGTAGAAGGCATTTGTAAGTGATTCAGCGGCTTGAGTACTGTTTTCCTGTGGTCTTTTTATTTCAGGTGGGGTGGGATGAGGACCTCCAGCGAGATTAGTTTGTGATCTGATCTCACCAGTGAGGGGTATACTTCGTGTTGAACATTGTGCTCCCATGTTCGTGATGATGAGATCAAGTATGTTTTCTCCTCTTGTGGGGATGGTGACTAGTTGTTCCATGGCATTTGAGTTTATGAATTCCAGGAACTTTTGGGCTAGGGTGTTTGGGCTTGAGTAGTGTTCCCAGTCTATATTAGGGTAATTGAAGTCACCTAGTATGATGGTGTTTGGTGATACATTTATCCTCTAGTGTTTTCAGGAAGGCCATGTGAGGTTCCTGAGTTTGTGAGGGTGGCCTGTAACATGCTACAATTTGCAGAGCAGTCTTGCCTATGGTTAATTGCACCTGGATGGTCTCCGATGCATAGTCTTGAGGTGTGGGTGTCTTTGATGAATATGGATACCCCCTCCTTTCTTGGTATTGTCCCATGATAAGAGGTAAAACCTGATAGTGCTGGGGTGCTCTCAGGAGCCTTGAACCAGGTTTCTGTCACTGCACAGACATCGATGTTCTCCATACTGAGAAGGGCCTCTTTGAGATTTAGACTTCTGGCATTGAGCAGCATTACCCTTAGTTTTTTTTTTGTGTTCTAGGGTGGTAGGTTTAGAATTTGAGCCTTGCCTAAAAGGCACTATGGGGTGGCAAGAGCCTTTACCAATATCCGGAATCCCAGGGTGACAGGTTGTCCAGCATGTCATCCCAGGCAGACAGACATTGGATCTCCTTTGAATGACACCAGAGTTTAAGCCAATTGTTAAAGCTGTTCATCTTATCTCTGTATTGTGGCATCATTCTTGGTGAAGGTAGGATACTGCTCAAGGTCAGGGTCATACCTGCCTGGGCTACATAATCAGAGAGCTCCTCAATGTCTCTTTTCATGTAGTCAGGAGGTCATCTCAGGTCGTTTACACCAGCGTGGACAATGACTGAGTCATATTTGTACCTGCTGTTGAGAGACCTGAGTGCTTCTAGCGCCCGACAGGCAGCTTACTGTGACCTTCTCCTTACTCAGTCTGGTGGTGTGTCTGACTATGGAGTCACCAATGACTAGTGTGTCTGGCATTGTGTTTGGGCTGTGACTGTTTGACACTCTGACGTGTTGTGTTCTGAGGTGGTGGTTGTTTGGGTGTCTGCTTTGGTGGCCTCTGCTGTTTTGGTAGATTTATGTGTATGATTTGAGGTTGTGATGGTACTATGTGAGACTGGGTCTATAGTGTGTGTGGTAACCTTCTCCTCAGTCTCTATAGTTCAGTCAACATACAGCCAAGGCAGCCTCAATGCAGCAAAACAACAAATATAGGAAGCTAGGGACCTTCTTCTGTTGACGTTCTGAGAATCTCTGGGCTGCAATAAGTAGTATCTTTTTCAGTGTAAATAAACATCTCATAATTCTTTTCTGAAGCATGTCATTAATGCTGGCATCAGCTTTATTAAAATACTAATTAAATCATTGCTAAAGCTTCTGTGTTCCCCCCCTGTTAAAAATAAGCACTGTTCTTTTCACATCTTTTTAGTACAGTTCTCAAAATCTTTGCATACATTTTAAAAGTTTGTCAGAGCTACAAAAGTTATTTTTTATTCTGCTTAACTCATGGCTCATAGCAATGGTATGGTTAGTACATTTATGCAATAGACTTTATAATTCTTAACTCTCCTCATTATACCTTTCAATCTGCAGATATTGAAAATAGGAACAAAGACCCTTGGAAAATAGAAGCATCCAGCTAAAAACATGTGGGCATCTAATTAGCATAATATTTGAATAACAAATTTTACATAATTCTTCCTACTTCCAGTAGGAATGTGGTATACTAGTCAAAAATATGTTTAGAAAAACAGAGTGACAAAATTAATGGAAGAATATAAGCACATTATCAAATAGATAGTGTAAAGGCTGTAGATTACACTATCACAAAATGCTACCACACAAGGTTATTTATTTTTCTTCAGAAAAAGGGAGCAGTAAGATGTGTGTTCTCTTTAAATTATTGTTGCTACTAATATGCTGGTCATATAGTGTGGTTTTCTGTGTACTAGACAGCTTCATAAATCACATGGGATGAGGAGGTTTTAGACAATTGTGTGAAGGGATAAAGCAAGCCAGAATACAGGGACATGCCTCTAAAAATTGGGGCATCCTAAATCAGGCCTGAAAATAGCAATTGTTTGTTTGTGTGTTTCGGCTTTTCCCGGTTAGGGGTCGCCACAGCGGAACTCCAGTCCACTAATGATTGGTAGTTGATTTTTACGTGCTGAGTTAGCAGCCCTGACGCACAACCTTCAACGAAGGTACGCCCATTCACGCATGTCTCCACGCAGAAGACGCTCTAGCTGAGAATCGAACCAGACAGCATCTTTCTGTGAGGCGACCATGCTACCGCAGCACCACCACCAAGGGTCATTTCATAAATGGGTTTCTATTCATAAAATAATTCTGTACAACTTATTTAATGGACTACTTCCTGATATTTTATATTTATTAAAAAAAACTGTGATTTGCTAAAACCTAAGCAGACTATATCCAGAGCCATTCACTGATCAACTTAAAAGACCTACTACAACTACTAGTACTACTACTACTAACAATAATGCAAAGTTACAGGGGGATTAATTGCAGAGAGAGACTAGGAGTAATAATATAAGAAGAACTTAATGTAAACAAGCAGTGTGGGAAAACAGCAAGGCTGGCTGGTAGAATAGGATGCAGAGAAACAAGAATTAAAAGTAGAAATCTAGGATTTATCTTACACCATCTTTATTGCCAAGCCCAAACTGTAAAGTGCTTTGTGCTACTTTGGAGACATCCTCATTATAAATATATAATTTGAATAGAGTCAACCCAGAGGAGAATAATGGGAACAGTACAGTTTGATATGCAGTTTTGAAGAAAGGATATGACATGAGGCATGATAGAAACATTTAAGTATCTCACAAAACTCTACATACTATGAATAATCACAGTTCGTTTAATTCCGTCCATCCTTCCACAACCCCTTTTCCCATTTTTTGAGCATGGGTTTGGGGTGTCGCTTCAACTAAGACAGTCATCTAGAGCCAAGGTTTACACTGCCATGTAGCTCATTTAATTCAGACATGATTATTCAAACCCAAAACATTTAAAGCCTTGGAAAGTCATCAGTCAAAACAAAGACACACCCAAGGCTGAAAAAGACAAAATTGTTTTCGCAGGAGGCAAGCCCCCCACCCTCTACCTCACATGCCCAGTGTGGGGAAGGTAATCCCCCACACCCCTGAGTTTATATATATATATATATATATATATATATATATATATATATATATATATATATACACACACACACACACACACACACACACACACACACACACACACACACACATAACTCTTGAGATCAAAACAAACACAGAGAAGTGACAGAAAGTGAGGAAAATGCTACGCTTACTTTCTTACTTTACTCTGAGTCTAGCTGCCAAGACAGGATGCCAGCAAATTTTCAAATGTAATGTTCCATTCTGAGTGTTGATCACCTATCTGACAACAGACAGTACTGCTCTCTCTATATGGTCTAAGTGGATATAATTCCCATCCCTCAAAAAAAAAAAAAAGAAAAAAAGATCTATGAGAACGAGAGGTCACAATCTGAGGATGCAAAGCGGGCATCTCAAAGGAAGTACAAAGGCATATTTCATAGGAAGAGTGGTAAAATTCTTAGAATAGGCATAATAGTTTTATTAGGAAATGTTGTAGTGGGGATATACAATAAGCAGTCCGATAAGTAGCACTCACAGCTTTACTGGTGAATAATAAACAGAGTATGTAATGTTTCCATTTTATAAGTTTGAGTAAGGAGGCATAACTCTTATTATTATTGCTGTTGTTATTTTAAAAATTTATTGTATTTTCTAAGTGCAATAATGACAGATAGGGTCAACAATACTGTCTTGCAGTGAACCACTCAGGGCCCAAGCAGCCCACTGTCACTACCAGCAGATCTCATCATGATCCTTCATTCTGGAGTGCGTATAGCAGAACCACTCACTTTGTTAAGGAACATTACTAGAATGTGACCCATGTAACACCATTCTCACCAGCTTTTCCTGTGTTACCTCAGTTCCACTCTTCTTCACACTAAAAGCTTCCCATCTTCTAATACCTTTTCCTTAGTCAGTGTTCTGTTCATCATTCAAAAACTAAATTATGCTGTAAACAGATGTACAGTAGTCCAAATGCATGACCTAGGACTTCTAGTAAAATTAGTACATATTAAAACAATAGATGGAGCAAAGGGTCCTATAGCATAAGGACAGACATCTACACATTTCAGTGCCTGAGGATGGAAATGTCACATATCAATTAAGTCTTTGGAAATGAGTCAGGAAAGGTTTGGAGAAAATGGGGACAGATTAATTTAGCTGAGCAAACCTTTAATTTCTATGATGTTCTTTGCATGTTAATGCCCTTAATCCCACATAGTATACTGACACTCAAATATCAGTTTACTATTTTTCACTTGGTACATGTTTTTTTTTTTTATCTTTATTCTTACTCCCTGGCAGGTACCACAGAGGATTAAGGCTTTGTGATGTTGATAAGCTGTTTCCAGTAGTCAGTGGTGCAGGGTTTGAGTACCACCATCTTTGTTTGCCTACTGTATGACTTTGAGTAAGTCATTTAACTAGGCATTGCTCCTGGGTCACCCATGAAAAGGGGTACTTATGTCCAGTGAGCCTACTCTGTTAAATAAAAATATGTGCTTGTCAGGCATTGGTGCCAACCCTTCTTACAGATAAGATAGCCTAACTAAAATCCTGAGCTCAGACATTTACCATAACCGTTAGCCTGCTATGCAGCAACTGGATTCCTGCATTCAGTGCTGGCAAATCAGAGTGAGAAATGGACACGAGTTGCTGGAGAGCCAGATAGGGGTTAAAAGAAGCGAGTGCCAGAAAGTATATTTTCTTCTTCATGGCATCCATGAGAGTTTTTGTCTGTATGTGAGAAGGGTAGTTATGCAATGCAACACTATACAATCTGTCTTCTCCAAACCATATGAAAAAAATTCTCATGAGTTTTTCCAGTGTGATATATAAACAGAGTACTATGTCTTCCTTTTTCTTATGCAGTACAACAGTTGCTAATAACTACCATATCTCTCTCTCTCTCTGGGTTGTCAGAGTTGGGGTTATAAAGAATGGGCTTGGGGTGCACTGGTGTGACTGTCAAACAAGTTAACTTTGGGGATAGCAGATGATGTGGCAGGAACTATGGGTACAAAATGTGCAGTTATTAAGAGAAACCGAGATTGCTATACATCTCTGATCAAAGAGAGTTACAGTTCCTACAGATGTGCTATGACACATCAGAATGCACATGATATTATGTACCACAATGCCTTAATGGAGAACATGAGTAAATATTTAGGTCTAAAAACCCCTTTTGCAACATTAAACAAAGTAAATTTTCTAGGGCTTAGCTAAGCATATGCATGTATGCCACAGTATACATTTTGGAGGAACAATTTATTTATTTTAGCAATCAGATTTGCTATCATTTGCATTTTACAATAAGCCTTTGTGTAATTATACCACATTTTTTTTTAAGTTACACACATTGTTAAAGCATTTTTTTATTAATCTTGTAATTTCAAGAGTTTTGCCAGTATCGTAAAGATATGTAGTCTAGAAACGTGCAGAGAAGTGCCACACTTGGAAGGAGATATGTTTAGCTGATTGATGCCTGTGATGGAGAGAGACACAGTAATTTCAGCTAACAGACAAGGGCAGGCCCTTTCTATAATACATAGAGAGCGCACTGTTTATTGATTGATTGAGTGACATTTGATTACTGGGAAAGTCTGACTAGGTAGAAGTCCATTTTAAGTGGAGGCCCGGGGAGAAAAGTTCCAAATTATTACAAAACATTTTAAGGACAATAAGCCCAAGGAGAAAAGCTGCAAATTATTACAAAATATTTTAAGAACAATAATTTTACAATCTCCAAAAATATTTGCAGTTTAAATAAGTATAACAAATTAGACATAATATAAAAACATTGGTTACAAATCAATAGAAGGACTATGACAATAATTTAATATTTAGAGAAATTGGTTGTAGAGAAATTAAAGGTAAGTTAGTCTAATATAAATAGGAATTGCACTATGAAGTGAGGGAAACGCAGGCTAATGGTATATTTAGAGACAAAGTCAGGGAAGAGAACTAGCAGTAATGAAATAAGTGAAGAAGGGACAGTAAGGAAGTATAAGGAATGAACAGATTGTTCACATTTAAGGATATAGTTTATCCTGGATTTGAACAAGAGCAAAGACAGATTTCAGATAGGAAGTCTTTCAGAGTGGTTTTGTAAGATGGGAGTGAGGGTATAGACCCGATGGATACAGGTAAGGAGTTCCAGGCATTGGCAACCTTGAACAAGTATAGACAATGCCCATCAGATTTGCTAGGTTTGTAGACAGACAGGAGTTTTTGGTCACTGAAGCACAATGACTGACTGGGAACATGGTTGTGTAGAGTTTTTTTTTTTAGTACTAGTACTGTCTTTCATTGCACAGTGATCTCAGCCAAATTAGAGACCCTTCTCAAGTACACTGTCCATCTTTCAGCCCTCAGTACCTCCTCTGCTATGCACAAGAAGACTTTATGCTTAATATTTTCCACTGGGAACAATTCATCTCAACTGTTGCACATTTAATCCTGGAAATTATATTATGCAACCATGTCAGTGGGACTCGCATCATTTAAATAATGCCACTGTAGGAAAAATATGTCTTGTGTGGTTGGTTAGTTAGTTATCATCACAGTTGCACTCTGTCATAGGATACAGTTTCACAAGGCTGGAGAATTCCGTCATCTAAACTTCTGTATTTTGCCTGAAGAACTTCCAGAAAGCTGAATATTAAAGCACTAACTTATGTGATAGTGGTAGAGACTATGTCTGGGTTTTGCATGTGACTTTGAGTGTTATGGTCACATGCTATAAAAGTAAACTTGCGCAATTGAGGTGTGGATGTCATTTGTATAGCATGAAAGAGGAAAGACGGACCAGTTATAAAATGCTTTCTGTATAATTTCCTTTTAGTAAAAACCATAAATCTGCAGTTAATTTATTTTGAAGCTCAAGAATGCAAAAAATACATGCAGGCAGTACAAATACTGATCTGGTTTGTTTTCTTTTTGTAGTAGCAGTCAAACTGAAGGAAGGGTAAGCACAGCAATAGAATGTTTGTAAAACATTTTAACATTTTATTAACCTGCTCACAAAAAAAAATTATTTATTTAAACACACAGAAAGACTATTTAAGAAGTGAGAGTTGCAATTGTTTTTATAAAATGTAGCAATAAAAGACAAAAAAACCCCAAAAGTCACCAAAGTCCAAACTGCAAGAACACAATGTAGAACAAAGCAATCAGTAAAGGACACCACAGAAGGGACTAAAAGCAGCAAATTTAATATGCATAAGATAAGCGCTTTCGGTAAAACCCTTTTTCAAATCCAACAAAATCATTGACAAAACTGCTTAAATACAAAAGGCTAACCAATCATAGTTACACTTTCAACTGACGTTTCTTTAAAACAGGTTTTAAAGGTACCGGACCATTTAATCCTGTGGTATGTCTGCCTGCATTTCAGCAATCCACAGCTCAGCATACTCTGTACAGTTAAAACATTACCACCTCTCAGGTCAATATCTAAAACCTGTAAAGCCATAAAATAAAATACATGTGTAGGAAAGTGGTTAATATGTTTAGCCAACGCATTGGTAACATTCTTAGATAAAATATCACTTGAATGTTTAAGTATTCCCTCTTTAAAACATCTATCAGTTTTTCCAATATAAAAACATAAACACTGGTTACATTTGGCAATATAGACAAGATGGTTAGTTGTCAGTCTGCATATAAACATAGTTCATACTCTTTAGAGAAAATGGGGTGGACAAACACATTAGAACGGCTAATAAAAGGGCATGCCTTACATGACCTACAAGGAAAAGTGCCTTTTCTAAAACTTAGATTATTTATATGGGGACGTGAAAAACATAATCTCAGTTTCAAATTCTTGCAATTCTTATACAAGAATTTGGGTTAATTTCCTACAATACTTTTAATTTTATTATCCATAGTAAGTAACTTCCAATTATTTCTAATAACATCACAGATATTTTGTACATCACTAGTATAAGAAATAGAAAATCTAATGATGTTATTCCACTGATTAGTAGAAGAATTTGTGGAAGTTCGATCCTCAGAACTAGGGCCTTTTCTTTTGGAAAAATATGGGAGATCTTTAGTCTTTCTTAAATTCAAACTATTTCTAGCAATCTTATGAAGTTCCTTATTGGAATAGCCTCTCTTCATCAGATTAATGGCTAAAGCCTTGGAAGTTTTAGTACAGTCAATATCTGTTTTTATAAAATGTTTACTTTATCAGAATTACTCATGTAACTTGACCAGAGCAATTGTGATATTCAGGGTAGATAACATGTCATCTGATACTTTAAGTAGCTTACTTATCTCATGTGGAGATGAACCAAAAAAGGGCCAATGATACAAAATTTCTACAGACTGCCTGAGGGAAACAGAGACTTCCTTGCATGCTCCCGTCCAACTTGAATGAAACCCAGAAGATGAAAATGGTTCATATTTGCACTTGTTTTAGTTTAGCAGAAATTCCATTGATACAGAGGGTTTATTTTGTTACATATCTGGTCAACAAAACATCAGTGCTTATATACAAAAAGTATAACTCTATATATATATATATATATATATATATATATATATATATATATATATAGAGAGAGAGAGAGAGAGAAAGCTCCTGCTTTACATGTGTTTTCTATAGTACAAACATTTCAGAAAGCAAGGACAAATATACATATATTAGCTACTAGCACATAAAACAAGCAAAAAGGTCATCTAGACAAACTTCAGAGGCAAAACCAACAAAGACCCAGGGACTACTTTTTCTTCCTTTTATTTTTATTTCCCTGTAACCAACACATTCTGGCTTCCTTCTGGTCGTATGGTACCAGTAATCCATTCTTCTGTCACAAAGGTTCTTTTGACATATTGTCTCGGTATCTGGTACTGATTTTCCCTCATTTTCTGATCAAAGCAGGAATCTGTTCTTTTTCCTTTGGCAAGGAGAGGGTCATCGTCTGTCTACATTTCTAATTGTTGATTACAGTTTAGTCCTGGGTACTGCTATGAGGTTGAAGTAATAATGCAGGTATACTTGGATCTAGAGGGAAGAAGACACTATAGGAGAGAAAAAGCATGTTTGTCCTAGTAAACCAAAAGATTACTACTGTATTAGCTAGAGATTTTACATTCACTCGGCCTACTACTATTAGATGAGATGAACTTGCACTCAGATATTTATCATCCAACTGACTTGACCTTCAGTAAGCCATATTCTAAAGAGCTCATTTAATTGAATAAGGTCCAACCATTAATTTTTTTTAAAGTGGGAAGCAAATCATTCATACTCTTAATGCAGGGGGTTCAAGCCATGTACCCTCTAATTTAATGGGATAAGTTAATATAGCAATAACCCACGCCTGGGTGTGGGTAATGCTGGATTTACCCATGGTTGGCGTGGTTTGGTCCCGAGGCGGCCCGAGGACCAAACAAAGCCAACCGTGAAATACAGCATTACTCACCAGAAGTGGTTATTATTATATTATGACATTATTTAAGAAAAGAAACTATTACTTTTCTTAAATAATGGCATAGTATAATGCCTGTTTACTGCCCTTCCGCAGATGTCTGGCATCCGCGGCAGTTCTGATGTACTGCGCGTGCAGTACATCAGAGCTGTGGGTAAAAGCAACGGAGAAAGCAAGATCTCCGTTGCTTTTCTTTACTGTTTTCGCTATGTTAAATGGGTTTAACATAGCGAGATAGTTTTAAAATAAGCAACGGAGATGTCCGTTGCTTATTTTAAAGCTGTTTCGCTATGTTAAACCCATTTAACATAGCGAGACAGTGTTTTAAAAGTAGAGTTATACTAATGGAAAAAAGTCCGGGCGACCGGACCTTTTTCCATTAGTATAACTCGATTTACAATGTGCACGCTGGCCAATCAGCGTGCACGTTTTGGGGGGGTCATGGTATAATAAAGATGTTGATAGGCATGTTTGATTTAAATGGGTTCATTGTATTGTGGCTTTCTGAAAGAAGAGTCATCCAGGTAAATTATTCTTTTCTGTATGTCTTTTGCCTCTCCACCTACTAGCCATCAGCTTTCATCTCATGAGTTGCACTCGTTCTTTCCCTATTGATGACTATGTGGTCTTGGACTCAGGCTGAAGTCAACCAGGGAGGTGTAAAAGCTTTAAGCAAACTGCCTACAAGCCATTAACCTCTGCAACTTGTTGCCCTCTAGTAGTTTGCCAGCCCTATGTTACAGATCACACTGACAGGCAGTCTGACGTTCCACAGGGGAGGTTTAGTGTCATCATTAGACCTCCCTGCAGCTTCAAATCCCACAGAATGGCCTCCCTCTCCTCTGCCACTGCCACTTTCCCAATCTGTCCCTGGGCAATAGTGAAGTTCTCATTAAATCAGACAGCTGGACATTTTTCTTTTAAGCCTTAACTCATCTATCTGCTGCTTGTCATGAGTGCTCCTATGACTGCCAGAATCTCCTATGGTCTTGCTTACATATGCTTGTTCCCATACACCTGCATGTGCTACTACCACCAGCTCAGAAGGACTAAACCTACATCCCCAGTTTTTAGTTGCATCTCTGTTGTTCAAAGTTCTCTACTTGCAAAGAGCAGCCAACCCACAAGACCACCGCTCCCTCCCTCCCTCATGATGACTGAGCCAGCATCAGGCCCTCACCCTCATCCTCCCCTGCTTTGGTGTCAGAGCTCTATCAACAATGACATGGAGTCAGGTCTCCATAATTACCTTGCACAGTGTCACTGGATCCATTTGTGGGAGATATTACAGAAACCATCATATTCTCTTGCATCCTTTTGTTTGGTTTGCCAGTGATAGATATGCACTTCATCTAAGAAAGCCTAAATAACCTAATCATAAATAGTTTCAAAATAGCATTCCTTTTATTCAAAAGGAAAATATATAACAAGGGATAAGATATATTGTTCTAAAATATGTATTACAGGAAGTTCACTTAGGCCCACATACTCAGGTTATATCTAGTGAGGCAAAAGTACTAGGCTTGCAAAAAAAAAGACATTTGAAAAGAAAAAGTGCAAGAATGAGTAGCAAATGGTTTAATAAAATCAAAATAATCAACCACAATAATTAAATCAAAATTCTATGAGTGTCTTCATTTGAAGATGTGTAGTCATATAGAGGAATAAAGAAGTTGAGTGATGGCAGTTCTGTTGACAGACATTTAATAAAATCAATTTAGCTGAAATGGATCACTGAATGCCACATTAAAGGAAAACTCATTTGGCTGCATTTCTTTTCAGTACTATGTACTCTAAAGCAATTGTCCCTGAGCCTCCAAAGTCCTTGTATATTATATTGTAATCACCAAGAATTAACAGTATACTCTCATAAAAGGACAGAAAATTCCCTGTAACACCCCTCAAAAACTAAAGTTCAAGGTGGAACTTGGAGAAAAAGAGAGCAAGGTTAATAAATGATTGCTTATGTACATTTTAACCATTACAAATCTACCCTGGACATCAAATTTTTGATCCAATATTTAACTTCTAGTGGTATCTGAATGGCTATCTCCCTTCTTCTAGCCCCCTTCAGTTCAGAGAAAAAATGGTCAATAAACCCCAGGTTTATCAATGTTTGAAGTTTTTAAATAAGAGTAGAAGCTGGTTTCCAGTTAACAACGAAAATTACTTTTAAAATGTTCTTTAAAATGTAACATTCAAGATCTCTTGATGAGGCTGTTCAAACAGTTTGTATTCCAGAGCAATATTTTCAAACATAAATAGACCTGGACTACTTCTGTCAGTGACTGTACTCCCCAAATAACCAGAGCCTCATTTAGACTCTGAGCTATGCCTCTCTTCCCTAGCTCTTCCACTAATATAACTTATTTTGTCTATTTGCTGTAATTCTTTCCCATAGTGGAAATCAGTAACTTTAGGATCAGAAAATATGTTTGAGTTATATTTAAGGTTTAGAGTTATGGTTAGTGATTCATATTACATTTTGGCATAGGTTTAGATGTTGGTTTAGGGCAAGGACTAGTTTGAGGTATTTGGATTTAGGTTTGAGTTAACATAGAGAGCATGTGCAGTGCTGTGTTCTGTATGGGGAAATGGTTGGGTGGATGATGCGCTTTACCTCCCACAAGAAATGTTGTGAATACATTTGTGTACAGCTAAGCTTTATGCATTCTGACTAATGTGTAATTTGGACTTGATTTTGTTATTGTTTTACATTGTGGATTTAATTATTTTATTTTGTTGGGTTGCTTTCAGTTAAAAATCTTAGAAGAGCCTGAGGCCTAGGAGAACATACCTTTTCCCATGCTAAGTGATAATTATTAACTTTCTTTTTTTCAAATCTGTATACATAAATTGTCTTACTCCATCTATACACTTCCCATCCTATCTACCTTTTGTTCTTTAACGTAACATTTACTGTTGTTGTAAGATTAGGTTTCACTTAAATGTAATTTGTTAGATATAAATACAGTATTCTCTTTGTATAGGCCTAGAAATGCAGCCATATTAAAGTAGATGTATATCTTTGTTTTACATTTTACATGCAATTTCAATAGAAAGGAATATTTCAGTGTAAATGAATAATGTTTAGTCAAGAATACTGATAAGAATAAAATGTGCTAACAGAATGTGCAGTACATTAAGTATAAACAGGCTTGGGAACCAAGGTTAGAGGCATGTAGAACTTGTAGGAAATTTACAGGGTTTTGGTATTATTTAGGAGAGATACTTCAGACACAGAAGTCAGTTGGTTAATTTGGACTGAAATGCAGAAAGTCATTGCAGTGCAGTCTGCAGAAGTTCGATACAGACACTCGAGAGTAAATTCAGAAGTCGGGCCATATATTCAGTATTCCAAAATATTAATTATAAATTATTTAGGAAGAAAGGAATAATTTGAGTATAATAAATGCAGAAGATATGGACCTCATAATACAGTACATTTCAGCTTATCATCACTGTTATTGGAGGCAGTAAGATTTCATTTGGATATTGTTGACAGAATTTATGCTCTTCAAGGTCTACTTAATATCTACTTTAACAAATGCCTATTAAGATCCACCAATAAAGCACTGGCTGACATAGGCAAAAGCAACAATAGCTCTGGGGACTCTGTTTTCCATTTCTGTTGCAAAAGCATGGAATACCATCCCAGTATATATTAGGACCACTGAAAATAAAAATAATTTCAAAAACCTCCTCTGGTCCCATTTACATAGTTCTTGGTTATGACCCTGGGTAGCTTCACTTAATGAAATCATGTCATACTTTAACCTTGTGTGACAACTTGCAACAACTCCTTTCTATACTCTTACTCAATCAATGTGTGTTTACTGTACTAGCCACTGATTAATATAACTAAATGACTGAACAAAATGTCCTTTCAACCATATTGTTTATTGTAACACACTGTGCTCCTTATAGTATATTTACTTTTTGCTCCTTTCTTGGCCTTGGAACTGTACCTTAACTTTTTGACTCTGTACTGTACTTTATTAACATGTGTATTGTATTTACTGTACTAATCTTTCTGAAGCCTTTTTCCCTGGGCTTCCTATGAAAATGGGATCCATGCCCAGTTGGACTTTCCTGGTAAACAAATGTAAAATAAGTAAATAAATATGTAAATATAACGAGTGCAGAAGCTACAGACATTATAATTCAGTCTATTCTAGTTTATCAGCACTGTTAATTAGAGACAGTAAGATCTAAGCCAGATACTGTTGACATCTACCTCCACTGTATATGATAAAACATTCATAACCAAACTACAGTCTAGATTTGGCACATAAAGGAGAAACTGACACTTGTTCAGCAGAATTCTATGTAATTAAAAGATAAAGGCATTCATCCAGCCTCATTTCAGTTTCTTCCAGTTATTTCCAGTTCATTCCAGTATTCTACAGTCCTTTCAATCTTACAGTTATCTACCACAGTTTACTATAAGCAGCCTTTATCTTACCTAACTATAACATTTTTAATAGTCCAACTCTTCATTATTTTATACTTTCCCATCTTATTGGTATCACCTTTCTCTGTTCTGTATTTATTCTTTCCCGGTTTCATTCTCTTTCATATTCTTAATACTATACAAATATTGAATATTTCTACAGTAAATAAAATAACATGAGATATTATCTCTACTTTGGATTTGAAATATATGCCAAGAATACCTTTGCAATGTTTGTTTTGTAGTTCATTCTCAGATACAGTAAAGTAACAGATTGTGCAATTGAATATTACTGTTTTGTTTGTAACACACTAAGAAATGTGCTGAATAGCTCATGTAAGTTCTTTTACCTCAGTGTCACTTCCTGTAAATAGGCTGTAGCAAGTACTTTTAAACCCATGAAACCAAGTGAAACAAACTGATAAATAATCTGTGCTAGTCATTGCTCTGGTACTTCTGGACTTAGTGACTGGTTTTATAGTGTGACAATTCTGTGATTTTTTTTTTTAATTTATTAATAAGGATGCTGTCATACTGCCAGCCCAGCTATCGGGAAGTTTGTAAATAATTCTATGTTGTTTGTGAATATTGATATGATTTATACAGAAGTGTGTGTAAAGTACTGAGCTAAAATGTAACTGCAGCATGCCCTATTGGAATAAAACAGGAATGTACCTGCACTATTGTGACTGTTTAGATGTATATGTTTAATGGAAACTGGAACACAGGAGAAAATATTCAGAGAAAATAGTTGAAATTAGATTGTTTCATTATTGCATCATAAAAGCTTCAATGCAGCAAGGAGACAGGATGTCTAGAACTAGGGTGCCTTCTGCATTGTTTTGTAAATGTTTTATTGTTTTGTGTCTCCTAGCAGTTGTGAACATCTGAAGGCATTTTATTTTCACAGAGAGATGCTAAATTCTGTTAGGTTCTGACAAAGGGGGTTTAGCTTGGGAACTAAAGTCAGGTGACAAAAAATGATGTCACCCAAGCTAACCCAGCAGTAATATTTAATATGAATTTAAGAAAACTCTCAGAGGGAGACTGTGCATTTTGTATCTGTCTTTTGACTTGACAACATCTACTCATTATCACTTTCTGCACTTGCCTTGCTGTAACTAAGTTTCTAGGGCATAGTAACTCTTTTAGATTCAGATAGGAATATAGTAAAGTATAGCTTAGATGTTTTCTTTATTTGAGACTGTCCTGCAATGTTTTAAATATTTCCTGTGATTTTGAACTCTGATGTAACTGATTATTTACTGAGCATTGTCTTGTTCTTTTATTATTTAGTGTTAAATATATTTAAACCTTTTAATTGTGGCCGGTCTGATTAGAGATATTTAAGCTCTGAGAGTACTTGAATATCTATATGGTGACACTGTACAGGCCACTGTTAAATAGCATTGCTCTTGGTCAGACTACCATTTGGATTAATAGTAACATTACAGAGTAGGATTGGACACCCTTTGTTACGGGTATTAAAGTAGCTGATAAGTAGTGGCTGGTGGCAGTAGAAACTACCTTATAGTCTGGGCAGAAGGGGGCATAGCCAGTAAACCTGTGCCAGCCTTTCCCAGGAGTGTGTATGTGTTTGTATATAAATCAAACCTCAAAGTGTGTGTCTGTGTGTGTCAGCTACTAGGGCAGGGACATGAAGCACTGGTTGGACAGAGATGTTGCTGGAGGGCTTAGCTTGGCCACTCAGCTGAGATCTCAACTCTATAGCTGTGCCAATGGGGAGTCCTATTGGGGATGTAAAAAGAAGAAGCCAGCCCCAGACTGACTGTGATCTCTGTGTGCTCTTAAGGGAAATTGCACTTTACTGTGTATGTGTACTTGTCATCCTCTCAGTATGTACGTTCCCCACTGTTGCTAGTGGTGAGATTGAGGCTCCCTGATTATTGGGCCAGTGCTGGGGAATCACAGATGCCATTAAGAAATCTGATTCCTAATCGGAACTGTCAGTATCTTTAAGGAAGGAAGGAAATACAACCCAAAATATGTTGCAAATTAATTGTGATGTTTTTAGGGGAATTCAGGACAACATTCTGACTCACAATTATTTATTTATTGAATTTGTACTGGGATAGTCCAACTGCGCAGAAAGCTACACCTTTTCAGTGGAGTCCTGGGAAAAAAAAAACTTCAGACAAATTCCAATATTACATGAAGAACATAGTAGCAGAGGTATACAAGTAATCACGAAATATATAAAATTTAAAAAGACGATCATTAATTAAGAGTAGCATAATGTAATGAGCTATGAATATTTTTCAGGGAGACAAGCTCCAGAAAAAAATACATAAAGAGCATAATAAACAGATGTATACAGGACATCAACAAATATACATTTAAACAGAATTTCATTAATTAATAGCATTTAAAGAGCTATGAAACATATTTAGAAATGAACTTGATAGAAGGAGAGTAAAGGAAAATGGAGGATTAATATTAACGGTGAGAAAAAAATGTTTTAGGATAAGAAGACTGAAGATGAGGGAGAGGTAGAGGACAAGGAAGAGATTTTGGGACAGCAACTAAGGGTATAGTGCTTGGAAAAAATAGGAAAAAGTAAAGGGCAGAAAAATGTATCATCCAGGAGTTGTGCATGTAGATTGCCAGGTACATTTCAAGTACTCTCTCATTTTTTTCCTTAAAGTATTGGTGTTTATTGTGTTTCTTAGAGTGAGAGGAAGGGAGTTCCTAAATCTTGGCCAGAAAAGAGGTGTACAAAGAGTTACCAGCCGAGTTGTTAGCTTTTGTAGCAGTTAACATTTGTCAGTGGATCTCAACTGTCTACTTGGATTATAAAGTTGGAGAATATTTGTCAAACTAGGCATTTGTCTAGATAATAAATGAATTTATTGGATGCGACTAGTTGGGAAATTGTAAGGTAATGTCTTAACTCTAACCACTGACGTTTTTTAAGGCCAGACAGTGATGCATCCTATAATGATGATTGGCAGCAAATTTATTTATTTATTTTATTTATTTTATTTTACATTTGTTGACCGGGCTAGTCTAGCTGGATACATATCCTTTTTCAGTAGAGGCCCGGGGAGAAAAGCTCCAAACAAAAAAAGAAAAAAAAAACACAATACATTTAAATGTGAATAGTAAATAGCATAACATAGAGACAAATAGATAAAGAAAACAATGCGCTTACATATTGGTTAAATAACAATCACAGAATTGTATAGATAATCTTGAACATAGATTACATTGTGGAGCCGAGAGGTTAAGTTAGTAAACTCTGGGATAGGGAAGAGACAATGGTGGAATGAGACGTTTGAGATTAGTCTGGTTTAGGACATGGGCATGACCAGTGAGACTTGAAGAATTCTTTAAGGTGATTTTTGAATTGATTAATCGATGTCATGAGTCTTAGGTTATTTGGTAGGGAATTCCAGAGCTTTCCGATGGAGTTGGCATAGAGAGCATCACCTCCTGAGTTATTAGATTTAATGGTTAGTACCTGGACACTATTTGACGACCGGAGGGATTTTAGGTTGGAGTAGGGGGTCAGTATTTTACTCAGTGAGGGGGTTCTATCCGGTTGGTTGATTATTTTAAAAGCTTCAGTGAGTTGGTTGAGTTTGAGAAGATTGGGCAGTTCTAACCAACCGAGTGTCATTAGGTTGAGGCAATGGTGAGTACAATATGGTGTTCCTGTTGCAAATCTGGCTATGTGATTGTAGGCAACAGATAGTTTGTTGAGCTCACGCTTATTGAGGAATAAAAGTACTGGGGAGGCGTAAAGGAGGGTGGAGAGGAGATGACTGCGAGCAATGGTTAGTTTGGTAAAATGGGTTAAGAAATTCTTTATTCTATACATAGAGCCGAGTTTCTTGTTTACGGACTTAATGGTTAGGTTAATGTGAATATCAAATTTAAGCTTGTGATCAATAGTCACACCTAGTAGTTTGGTATGAGAGACAGGCTCTATGATGGTACCATTTGTGGATACCACATGGAACGTGTTGTCAGCATTTGGAGGTTCTTTTCCTAGGGGAGTATTTGCAGAGGGGAAAAATGTAATAATTTGGTTTTAGTTGGATTAAGTATTAGTTTCAGTTCAGAGAACCATTTTTCAACTATAGTAAAACAGTTTTGGGTCATTGCTTGAAGTTTCAGGAGGGAGGCGTCAGAACAGATTAAGGTGGAGTCATCTGCATATTGGATGCAGGTATTTTTGGGGATGACTGAGTGAAGATCATTTATGAAGATGGAGAAAAGAAGAGGACCGAGTATAGAGCCCTGAGGAACGCCAATGGTGTTTGGAAGTAGGTCAGATAGCCTGTTTTGCCATTGGACAGCTTGTTGCCTGCCAGAGAGGTAGGCATTAAACCAGCTTATGGCTGGGTTGTCGAGATGTAGGGTTTCCAGGGTGTGAAGTAGATGCTGGTGATTAACCATGTCAAAGGCCTTCGATAGGTCAAGAAAGAGAGCAGAGGATATTAATTTATTATTACGGTTGTTATTGATTGAGTCAACAAAGGAGAGGAGGGCAGTGGTAGTACTATGATGGGGGCGAAATCCATGTTGGGTATAGGACAAAAGACTGTTAAGGGTGAGGTAGTGAAGGAGTTGTTTGTGAACACACCGTTCCATGACCTTAGCTATTGGTGACAATATTGCTATGGGTCGGTAGTTGGAAGTTTCCGTGGAGGTTCCTCCTTTGTGAAGAGGGATGATATATGAGATTTTCCAAATAGAGGGAATGGTAGTTTCAGTTATAGTTCTGTTAATCAATATTGATATGGGATAGGCAATGGCATCTGACGCTATTTGTAGGTATTCCGCTGGGAGCTGGTCGGCCGCTAGGGTGGTTGGTTTAAGTTTTTTTAAGAGGGTGCGTATATAGGAGGTAGGTACAGGTTGTAAGTTAAAGGATGGGTGAGCTGGGTCTTTAGTATGAGTTACAGGTGAGGAGGTAGTGGTAAGCTGACTGGCTAGGGACTGAATGGTCCCGATAAAAAAGAGTTAAAAGCATTGGCTATTTCACTACCTTATTATAGTATTGTTCCAAAAATGTGATTTTAGTGGATTGTGAGCTCATCAGGATGAGAGTAGCATAAAATAGTATAAGGATGAGAAGAGACTGAGCAGTACTTTTGTGGCATTATCTGTAAGGTATTGTTTGACTCTCTAGAGTGCACCTAGTTTTTGGTGAGTATCTTTACTACTTATTTTATGTGGTATTGAAATGTTAAGCTCTTGTCAATAGTGAATCCTAGAAGCTAAGTTTGACTTACTAGCTCTATGTTGATGTTGTTAAAGGGAATTATTTAGTAATTATTTTGTAATCATTTAAATGCTTTGGGGTATATAGAATCATTTTTGCTTTTTAGAGTTAAGGAATAGCTGTGTATCAGATAGCCAGGCCTCTATGGAGAAGGGCTTTTGAGTGAATTGTTTTAATTTATCTATGTTTTTCTCAGAACAGATGATTGTTGAATCATCTGTGAATAGTATGATAGTGGCTTGTTTAGAAGCTAGGTGATGATCATTAAAGAATATATTAAATAACAATGGGCCTCAAATTAATCACTGAGGGACACCCACTGTAATGGGAAGGAAAGAGGAGATGTCATTTTGTCATTTTACTGCCTGTCGCCTATTTGAGTTAGTGAAGTTTTATGTATTCCTAGGCACGGTCATTTTGAAGTAATTTCTGGTGGGACACCATGTCAATAGCTTTGGATAAATCTAGGATCTAGGAAAAGTGCTGATACCAAGTTACAAGAGTTTCAGTATCAGTTACCAGATAAAACTAAGGATAGCTGTAAATGTGCTATGAAAAAGATGGAAAATTTGCTGTGTAGGGGAAAGGAAGCAATTGTCAGTGAGAAAGCTGAGGAGCTGAGATTGGATACACTTTTCCAGAATTTTTTCCAGTGGAGACAATATAGCTATAGGCCTGAAGTTTGAGGGCTCATTTAAGTTTCCATCTTGATTGAGAGGAATAATATAGCACCGTTTCCAAAGCTGGGGCATCGGCAGCAATTTTTAAGTATTCAGATGGTATGTTATTAGATGCAAGGGTGGTAGCTTTTAAGGGCGGTGATAGTTTTTTAATTGTAGAAGTTGAGACTGGTTTGAGTGCAACTGATTTTACTTCTACAAAACAATAATTAGCACTGTATCCCAGTGGGGATTCATACTATAACTTGGACATTATTCAATACTTCTAAATTAATAGAAGAGGGCCTTAAAGTTACAAGTACAATAGTTAATAAATTTGAATCTATGATGTTGTTAAGAGAGCTACAGGAGTTTGTATGTTTAATACCTT
>NC_056741.1:1202234191-1202291691 GCF_019279795.1 Protopterus annectens
CTTCAAGTTGAGCTGTACCGTACTGGTATGTATTGAAAATATAGCTGCAAATAATGTGATAGGTAACATGCATCTGAAAGTTTGACACAATACAAACTCCAGGACCCTGCTGATAGATATTTACCATATATGTAGCAGCAACATTTTTGAAATTAGAAGTGTAGAATGCAGATAGTCAAAAAAGTGTGAAATGCAGGTCTGCTGTATGCAATAAAAACATATATCCTCTTTTTATTGCATATTACTTCATTTTAAAAATATACTCACTTCATGTTTCATCATAAATCTAATGAAAATTCACAGAACAAACACTTTTCTGGTGGTGGGGGGCAGCCCCTCACTATGTCCATGTCAGGGTAGAAATATAAGGTGAACATTCCACATCTGTGAGTTGGGATAAATCCCTGTGCATGTCATCTGTTCCATGGGCAGATCTCTCTTGCCTTATTGGAAGAGTTTCATTCATGTTCACTACTTTTAGTTACTGCACAAAACATTGTTTCATGGGGAACATTTCTGCCTCACAGCTCCAGGGTTCTTGGTTCAGTCCTAGATGCCAGCCATTGTGTGAGTATAGTTTGCATGCCATCACAATGATGCAGTGGTGAAATCTCTGCTTCATAGCTGTGGGGTCCTGGCTTCAGTCCTGACTTATTCACTGTCTGTGGCATATGCATATTTTAGATCTCTGCTTCATAGCTGCAGGATCCTGGCTTCAGTTCTGACTTTCATTCACTCTTTGTGGGGTATGCATATTTTAAATGTCTACATCATAGCTGCAGGGTCTTGACTTCAGTCCTGACATTAATTCACTGTCTTTCTGGAGTATGCGTATTTTAAATCTCCGCTTCAAGCTGCGGGGACATGGCTTCAGTCCTGACCTTTAACTGTTCTTGCTGGGTATGCATATTTTAGATGTCTGCTTCATAGATGCATGGTCCTGGCTTCAGTCCTGGCTTTTGTTAACTGCCTTTGTGGGGTGTGCATATTTTAGATCTCTGCTTCATAGCTGCATGGTCCTGGCTTCAGTCCTGACTTTCATTCACTGCATTTGTGGGGTATGCATATTTTAGATATCTGCTTCATAACTGTGGGTTTCTGGCTTCAATCCTGACGTTTTAACTGTTGTTGCAGGGTATGCTTGTTTTTGCTGTCTGCTTCATAGCTGCGTGGTCCTGGCTTCAGTCCTGATTCTTGTTAACTGCCTTTGTGGGATATGCATATTTTAGATCTCTGCTTCATAGCTGCAGGGTCCTGGCTTCAGTCCTGATTTTCATTAACTGCCATTGTGGGGTATGCATATTTACTTGTTGTGTACATGCATTATCTTGGCACTTCAGTTTTCTTGCAACACACAAACACAAGCTGGTTGTATGACACTAGGTAAGTTGCCCTCATATGCAAATTGTATTTACTCTTGTACTTGTGAACTGGTTATTGTTAAAATGACCCATGGCCCAGTCTACTTAACTGATTAACAAACTAAAATAATAGTTGTGACATTGTTTTTTGAATAATTGTATTCCAAGCACTTTCATATGCAGTGGGCACACTATATTTTCCTGCAGGATATTCCAGAAAAAAAAACTGTCATAGGTTGGTACTAGGCTATCGGCCCTAGGGCCTATACAAGCCTAGACATAACAATTCCCTGGCTATTTCTTCCCACACTATTTACTTCCCTGGACCCCTGTCTAGCAGGGTGACTGACGTGATCCCCGGGGTGAATTTCCTTTCTCCCATCCAGTCATCAAGGTTACTTTTGAAGAGGGCCAAAGAGGCACTGTGCTTGACATGTATGGGCAGTCTATTCTGAGTCTGGGGAGTCTCTGGGTCAGGAGTCTATCCCTCCAGCATGTTTTGTTTATTGTGATGACAAGGTTTAGATCCCTGGAGCATGTGGCTCTGAGGGATTGGGATTTCTTTAAGTGTAGCATGTCCAACAGCCCTGGGTTTGACATGGCCTTGTATGTTAAGCAGAGATCACCTCTGAGTAGACGATATGTGACAGAGTATAGCTAGAGTTTTTTAAGGCGGTCAGTGTAGGGCATCTGCTTTAGGCCTGTGATTCTTTTAGTGAGGTATTTCTGCAGCCTTTCCAGTTGTTGCAGATGTCTTGATAGGTACACACTAAATGGGGCATTGCATTCTATAATGGGTCTAATGAGGGATGAGTACAGTGGGACAATGACCTTCTCTTTTCTGGATAAAAAGCCCTTAGTGATGAGGTGTGCCACATAGAAGGATTTCCTAACTGTTGTGGCAATGTGGTTATCGAAGGTGAGACCACTGTCCACCTGTGTACCTAAGTCTCGTATCACACTTTCGGTGTTTAGTGTACTGCCACCTATGTGGTAATTCACTGGTACATGTTTTTCCCAGGACTGAACCCTGAGGTACTACACTTGTCACTTGTCTGGAGCTGGATTTGGAGTCTGCTACTTTTACAGTCTGGGTTCTGTCAATAAGCCAGTTGGCAACCCATCGAGTGATGTAGGGATTAATGCCTAGCTTAGTAAGTCTATCTATGATTCCAGAGTGGGGGATGGTGTCAAAGGCCGTGGTGAGGTCCAGATAGGCTGTGTGGACCACTTTACCTTCGTCCACGGCTACGGAGACTGATTCGAAGAAGTCAAGCAGGTTCAGGGAGACAAGATCGGCCCTTCACGAACCCAAACTGGGTGGGGTCCAGTGTTTGAAGGTTGCCAATGTCTTTGTTTACAAGTTCTATGATAATACATTCCATGGCCTTGCAGATCAGCCTCATCAGACTGATGGGGCAGTAGTTCCTGGGATCCAAGGTGAATCCCCCCTTGTGGAGTGGGATAACTGTAGCTGTGTGCCACTCAGAGGGCACGAAGCCTGAGGTGAGACTATGATTAAACATGACACTTAGGTGAGGTGCCAGTTCATTTTGTAGTTCATGTAATACACAGCCCGGGATGTCATCTGGTCCCATGGATGCTGTATTCTTAGCTTTGGAGAATGTGTTTTTTACCAGTGTGGCCTTTGTTACCGGAATTTGGCAATCTTCCAGAATTGAGATGGGCCATTTAGGGGGTGAGAGGGGGAAAAGTTGGCACTGAATTGATCTATCAGGATATTGGCAGTATCCGTGGGATCAGTATATTTAATACCATTCTGTTGTAGCTCAGAGCAGATCTGAGCATTGCCATTTAGATTCTTGACATAGTTATAGAATGCCTTTATTTTCATAACTAGCTTTGGAGGATTTTATGAGGGATCTCAGCTTTTTACTGAGGCTGGTAAGGGAGTTATTTGCATCCTGGGATTTTCCTCTTTTCTGCAACAGTTTCTTCCTTTTGTTGTAAAGTTTGTTTATGGCAGGGGAACACCAGATTGGCTTTCTTTTTTGGAGGAGAGCATCTTGGTTCTATTTGGGATGGCACGATTCATGCATGAGTGGATGTGCTCGTACAGTACCTTAGTGTAGGATTCAGCAGACGAACTTTCAGTTCCCGTCTGCATGGGTGTCATGAAGTTTGTCACTTCTGACTTGAGTAGCTTGAAGTTGGCTTTGGAGAAGTTTTTTATGGAGGTTTCCTTACTGGGGGGTGGGATGTGGAATTTAAGGGTGATTAGCTTATGGTCAGACCTGACCAACGAGGGAGTGACCATGGGTGTGGAGCATTGCTTTCCCATGTTGGTAATTATCAGGTCTAGGATATTGGAGCCCCTGGTGGGACTATGGATTAGTTGATCCAGGGCGTTGGAATTTATGAATTCCAAGAACCATTGGGCAAAGGAGTTTGTACACGAGTAGTTTTCCCAGTTAATGACAGGGTAGTTGAAATCACACAGTATTAGGGTGTTTGGTTGTATCTTAATATTTTCCAGTATGTTTAGAAAGGTGTAGTGAGAATCTTGGGGCATGGTGGGGGATCTGTAGCAAGTTACAATTTGGATTGCAGTCTTACCTAGTGTTAGTTGCACATGGAGAATTTCAGATGCATTGTGTTGGGCAACTAGCCTGGTGGTGTGAATATGGACACTCCTCCACCTTTAGCATTTCGGTCCTGGTTTGGTGGCTGAAAAGTGTGGTAAGAGTTTTAGCCTGGTAATGCAGGGGTGCTCTCTGGACCCTTGAACCAAGTCTCAGTTACTGCACAAATATCTATGTTCTCCATTTTTAGGAGTGCCTCGAGAGAGTCCATTTTGAGGTTTAAACTTCTAACATTGAGTAGCATTACCATCAGAATTTGCATGCTTGTACCTGTTATGGTGGTGGTTTTGTCATTTGAACTTTGTCTAAGAAAGGCACTATAGGGGTGGCAAGAGCCTTAGCCAGTAACCTGAATCCCAGGGGCGACAGGTGCAGACCATCTCTGGCAAAGCATCGTGGTTTGTCGATCATGTCGTCCCAGGCAGACAGATACTGGATCCCCTTTGAATGACACCAGAAGCTTAGCCAATTGTTGAAGTCAATCATTTTGTCCTTATATTGTGGTATCATTCTGGGCAAAAGCAGGATGCTACTCAGGGCTAGGGTCATACCTGCCTAGGCCACATGATCCGAGAGCTCTTCCTTGTCTCTTTTCATGTAGTCCAGGGAGGTACATCTCAAGTCATTCACTCCAAGATGGACAATGACAGAGTCATATTTGTACTTGTTGTGGAGTAACTTGAGTGCATGCATTATTTGGTGGATCCTGGCACCCGACAGGCAGCTGATTGTAGTTTTCTCCTTGTTCAGCCCGGTGAGTGGGACATCAGTGTGCCTGACTATAGAGTCACCTATGACTAAAGTGTTAGGTACGGTGTCTTGCCTTAGGGGCTGTTGCTGTGTGGCACACTGGTGTTGTGAGCTATGTGACACTTTGGTTGTGACAGGTGTTTGTTTGCATTTCAGCTTTGGAGGTCCTTGTTGCTTGGGCAGGTTAAAGTTAAGGGCCTCCACATATGTGGATTTAATGTTGCTATGTGTGGGTGTTGGTGGTGTGGGTTTAGAAGGGCTATGTGTTGCTTGAGGTGTAGTGTGGGTGTTAACCTTCTTCTCTTGACTGTCTAGCACAATCTTGGGTGGAGAGAGCTTTGCTTCCAATTTGGCTATGTAAGTGCATCTCTCACAGGTTGTAGTGTTGGGTGGTAGGAGGAGAGGGTTGTCTGTGTACATGAGGCAATTGCTGCATTGCCCCAGTATGCCCAGATTCACCAAGTGGACAGGAGAAATCACTGGAAGCTGACTCTTGGACATGCCTGGTTTGGTGCTTTTTTTGTAAAGTACAGGAGCTGTTTTCCCTTGGCTTGCAATGTACTTTTCAGTTCTAGGCTGTTTAGTGCCTATGATTAATTTCTCCTTATTAACAAGGAGAGTTGAGTGCTTGTATCAGTTTAAGGCTTCCTAGTGATTTCCAGCAGGTATTAGTGCAAGTGCTAGCCACAGGGATGCTTAAAGGTAAGATGAAAAAAATGGTTTATCCTAAACACTGCAGTGTGCACTAGATAAGTTAGATGTGAAAGTAGGTAACCTAAGTTTTACCTGTCTAAAAAGTTAGGTTTTAGTGGAGAGTCACTATTTTTAAAACAGCAAGATAGATTGAGACAGGGTGGTCACTTTTATATTCTGGTACTATGGAATACAGTAAGATGGCCAATAAATTTAAATAGTTGAAGGGGAGTGATTTCACAAAATGATAATTTTGTGCTTACTCACACAAGCCAGTGAAAGCAGAGAGGAAATGAGATATATGGTCAAATTAACATAAGAGTCATATGTAATAACAATGCAGCTACCAAACTATGACAAGTTTTACCCTCAATGCACAGTAAATGTTGAAGTTTTACATTTTTGGTTACATTGGTTTGTCTCCTGCATGTCATGTGCACATGAATCATTGACTGTGTGTAGGTATTTGGAGCTGACATTTTAATGCTGCACTTCCTATGTTTGATTATTTTATGTGAACCTTAAAACAAGCTATAATTATTTTTTCATTTATTCTTGATTTTTTGATAAACACATATTCCTATAATTTCAAATAATATAATGAGCCCTGAAGTCACATTATCAATTTATTTTATTTATTTTGTTCTTTGATATATTATATAGTCTTGCACTACAGTGCAGAAACTTAAGGCTATGATCTAGTAATGAATTATACACTGCAGCTGAAGGTTTCACTTCCTTAGTCGTCACCTGCTTATTATGTAGCTTGGAACACATCGCCTTAAATTCCTGCATTACCACAGCACTTCAAACTCCCACATTACCACAAAAAGAGATACTGATAGGAAAAGAGGGCTGAAAATGAAACTGGTTCTTTGTGATCAGTTCTTTACCACAGTCCTCAGTTAACAATTTCAAATAAAATAAAAAAATGTATTCCCATGTAAGTGTAATTAATTATATCTGCTTAAAAATCAAATAAATAAACAAATGCACAGCACTAAACTCAGGCAATGCTTTTTTGTCTTTACCTTAACAAAAACAAAATGTTCCACATATTCAAGGAACTGTATTTTATTTTTATTTCCCTGTATTGTTTTTTAGTATATAAAAAGTGTCACGTGAACCATTGATCTGCTTCCTGTATTACATATCAGATATACTTGCTTAAAATAATACATATATGTAGGTTAAAACAAATGAATAGCAACCGGTACTAGAAAAAGCACAAAACTCTATTTATTTAAAACCAACCAAATTACTTAAGTGTTTTTCATCCAGCACAATGGCCGGACTTCTTCGGATGACTAAACTCGTTCAAGACACTCTTAAGTATTTCATCCAATAAGTCATGTGGCAAATGTCTCCATTAAAACTCTTGAATTAATTAAAACTCTTCAGTTAATTAAGTACAGAATAAAAGGCACAGAATAAAAACAATACACTCTCCTCTGTGTATGGAAAGTTCATCCTTAACTTACTAAATGTACCAATAAAATTGAATATACTGTTAGAAATGTTCATAAATAATATATAACAACTTAAGTTGTGTATTTGTTTATATGTAAAACCAACCCTTAAACCCACTAGTTAACATAAGCAAGTCATTTTATCTCCATAATTTTTAATTTTAAATATGGGAGAATAGTGTACTGTGCTGGATGAAAAGCGCTTAAGTAATTTGGTTGGTTTTAAATAAATAGAGTTTTGTGCTTTTTCTAGTACTTGTTGCTGTTCATTTGTTTTCACTTAGTTTGTGATTAAGTCGTTTTTGTTTTTCACAAATATGTGGGTTATGGCTGAAAAACAGTGGGAATAACAGCATTTTTGTCTTGGTCATGCCTTCTTTGTTGAGTTATAATTCAGGAGCAGTGATTGTTCATTTCCTTTTACCTACTTTCAGTGGAAACTTCTGGCTAAGTATATGCTAGTTTATTAGATTGAATAATCATATTTTCTTGCAGACATAAGCAGACTGCAACCTGTAAAGAAATGTAAGCAAACGATGAACTCAAAAACAACTCAGTCCATAACACATTAATATTCTTTATCCAAACCAAGTAATAAATATTTTGTAAAAAAAAAAAAAAAAAAAAAAAAAAGTCTCATTTCAAGAAAAAAACTTCTCTTTAATAGCCGACTAAACTGATTCCACGTACACAGGAGCGGGAAGACGTCCCCCAATTACTATCGCATCAATTAAATGCAGTATGAGAAGAGAACACATAAGGTGTTGCAGAGCTGACATTCACTCTCCCAAATCATAGTCCATGTTAATTTCTCATTTTACTTATTGGTTATAAGGGAGTGGGACTCAGCATGTGAGATTCCCCCATAGTTGCTGAAACAGATGAGGTGGAACTTCGTAAGATATTCATTCTGCTCTGACCTCCATCTCTGCAGTCAAACAGCTGCTTGGGATGGATAGGAATGATTAGCAGGTGGTTCTTATTTCAAGCTAGATAATTGTACTGAAATATTCTGAATATTGTCCTGTAGATTGCTTATGTCAGATTCAGTAGGCATTGACCTCACATTGGTAAACTGAGATTTAGCCAAAAAGTTGTCATGGAGACGATCCTTAATTTTATGAACTACACTAGCAGTTACGCTCTGCGTTGAGAGAAATGACAAGATTATTTCAGTTTGTGTCTCACTGCAGCATTCTGTAGTTCTCTGAATCAGGTCATTTCTGTAGATCTCTTCAGATCTCACGTGATCCCTTCCATCCACTGCAGCACTAGGAATAACTGCTAGAACCACTTGTCAGAGTGGTACCTTTAAGCTTTTCCAGATTCTAATTATTTCTGCTAATCTCATAATGTTTAACACCTATAAGATCTCATTTGTGGCAAAATGCTACATATCTTGGAAGAAGCCACAGGCTCTTACTGTTTTCTTTGCATGTTTAATCAATAGATCTGAAGTAGGAGATTCATTTGTCTGCAACCTGTGGGTTATGGATCCGATATCGGATCCGAACCGGCATGGTTTACCAGCTATGGATCCAAGCTCTCAGCTCCTCCCCTCACCCATAATGCCCTGCTCTACCCTCATGACCTCAGATCTCGTTTGCCGCGCATGATGACCAGATTGTTTTTTCCAGCTCTCCAGCTAAGTGATATATTCAGTGTTTAAATTGTAAAATTAAAAATTTTTTGGTTAATTTGTGTGAAAGTGTAGGTTTCCCTCTTGCATTATTACTTTTTTTTAGAGTTTAATCTTAAATTTATATCCCTCCCCTCGCTGGTAGTGTAGTGTGTGTGTTGGGCCTGTGAGTGATTTTTGTTTTTAGTTACTTTACTTTAGTTCTAGTAACTTTTATTTGTTAGCTTGGGATGTCTGAGCAGCCCAAGGCTATTTTCTCTAAATGCTCCGAGTGTGGCCATAAGCTTTCCCCAGCTGATGGCCACACTCGGTGTGTTAGATGCCTGGGGGTTGAACACCTCACATCTGGATGTTCCATTTGTGCAGGGTTCAACCCCAGGGCATTGAAGGAGCGGAGGTCCAAGCTTGTTTTGGCGGGCCTTTTGCCGCCGGACTCGGCTCCGACCTCCGCTCCTTCGGGGGTAACCGTCTCCACGGTTATTCCCTCTCCGGCTCCCCCTCCTCCTCCTGGGACTCAACCTCCCGCTTCTGGTTCGGAGGAGAGGGATGCTAGGAAAAAGGACCGGAGGGAGAAGCACCATAAGCGGCGGGCCGAGACCTCTGTTTCGGCCCCACCAGCCAAGCAGGCTTCTCCCCCGGCTCCCTTGTCTGCTGGATCTCCTCCTCCTTGGCTCCGGTCTCCAGTGTGTTTTTCACCGGGACCTGAGGAGGAGGAGACCCGATCACCGGGACCTGAGGAGGAGGAGACCCGATCTCCGTCGAGGCTATCGAGGAGGTACTCAAGGCCTACCTCGGTAGCCTCGTCGAGGTCAACGTACAGCCTATCGGATGCTGATCTGGACCGGATGATGAGAAGGTTCATCCAGGCCCAGATGCAGATGGGAGTGCTCTTGCCTCCCGGAGCTCGACCCCTTCAAGCCAATTGCTCCTTCTCCGACCGCTACCGGGTTGGAGCAGTTGAGCCGAGCAGCCGGGCGGGGTGGGTCGGTGCCGATAGTACTTGGTACCGGATCCGACCCTGCCCTCAGTGCATCGGATCCGACCTCTCGGAGCCTGGATCTGAGCCTCGGATCTGGGGATCAGTGCTCGCCGGTGCCGTCTGTGTCGGGCGCACTGTCGCCGGATCCGAGTGCTTCGATGCGGCTCCGATCCACTCTTCGGATCAAGGGAGCCGATTGTCGGATCCTTTGGTGGTCGGCTCCCCTTCGGCCTTTGATGTAGTGGAGAGGGCCCTGTTGAGGGTCTCCGGACCCCGGCACTTGTTTCGCTCCGTCCGCGCTCCCTCTGCACTGGGTCAGGCTTCCACCATCCGGCCCTTGGGACAGCCGCTTCTGTGCCAAGCTGTTCCCCTGGAACAGGTTGCTGCTTGCAGTCCTCTGACAGCCCCAGAGGATGTTCCGCAAGCATACGTGCAAAGGAGGCACATTGACTCCCAAGTCTCTCATGGAAGACCGCAGTTTGGAGGAAGGGAAGGCTCCCCGGTCACCCCGAGGATGTCTCCTTTGGAGACATCATGGAAATACTCCGCATAAGGGGGTGGTCTGCCCCAAGTCTTCCTCGGACGAGTCCGTGTTCTTGGAGGCCTTTGAAGCGGGCCCGTCTACCTCTTGGGTGTCCCCTCCTGCCGCCCCCCTGGTGGACCTCATTACCACCAGGGCGTGGAAGGAACCGGACACCGTGGAGCCAATCCCTAAGAGGCCCGACAGGATCCTCGGTCCACCGTGTGACCGTGCCCATGGGAGTAAGGGGCCTCCGGTAGATGCCATGTTGACGCGGGCGGCCACCAAGAGGGAACTTGCTCAGGAGAGTCCTCAGTCCATCCCCGAGCAAGGGTCTCGGATGATGGACCGCTTGAAGCGGATGTTTAGTTCAGTGACCTTCTCGGTAAGGCGCTGAACTACCTAACATGTTATTAGGATGCAGCGCGATCTCATTAAAGAATAAGCTGCATCTCCCCAGAGTCCATGTCGGGAGGAGGACAAGTGCTGCACTCCACCCGCATGGCCACTCTTAGATCAGTTGCCAATACCTCTGTCGGCTACTCTCCCATGCTACGGAAGGCTGCTAGAGCTGCAGGGGCAGGTCTAGTCACTGGGCGTCAGGCCTGGCTCCGTCATTCGCGATTTCTCAGAGCCCTTCAAAGCGTCATTTCTGGCGCCTTTGATGGTTCTGCTCTCTTTGGCAAAACCATTCGCGACACTTTGACCCAGGCGAGAAGGGCGGAAGGCGCTGTCTGCCGTTGGAATCCGCTTCTCTGCACCCCAGCGGCCCTATTCTAGGAACCAAAAGGGTCAGAAGAAGATGTGGTTCGAAGTCGCAGCAATCCCAGCCTGCTCCGGACAACCAGTCCTTCCGTGGCAGAGGAGGACAGGGAGGCGCCGCCCTAGAGGCAGAGGGCTCCCAGGAACTTTGTCCAGAGAACCCTTCTCTGAGCGGCCAGCGCAGCAACCCTGAGGTTGCCCGGCTGCTCCACTCTGGAGGCAGTCGGGGGCGTTTTGGGCACCTAGCGGCATGGGGTCCATAACATCAGACCGCTGGGTTCTCCAGATCATATCCAGAGGATACCGTATCCCTTTCGTCCTTGCAAAATTGAAGTCCCTCCCAGGCGTTCCACCCGGTCAGCGGGAGGCCGCTTTGGCAGAAATTGGCCATCTGCTAAAGAAAAGAGCCATCAGCCCGTCCCCAGACCAGATCGGATCAGGGTTCTACTCCAGGTTCTTTTAGTGCCAAAAAGGCGGGGATCTAAGACCAATTTTAGACCTTTCTCTCTTGAACCTGGCAGTTCCCAAGGAAAACTTCGAATGGTCACTCTGCAATCTATTCTCCCCCTTCTGGGAGAAAATCACTGGATGTGTTCCATAGACCTCAAGATGCGTACTACCACATCCTAATGGACAGGCGCTCAGGAGGTTTCTCCGCTTCGGCTGGGAGCCAGTCACTACCAGTTCGGGTCCTTCCCTTTGGTCTCACCACAGCCCCCAGGGTGTTCATCAAAGTATTAGCAGTGGTAGCGGCTCACCTGAGGCTTCAAGGGGTGCAGGTGTTTCCGTACCTGGACGACTGGCTCCTGTCAGCCACCACCAGGCATCAGCTTATACAAGCCAGGGATTACACAATGAACCTTTGTTCTCATTTGGGCATCTCAATCAACTTCGAAAAGTCATCCTTATCGCCCTGCCAGTCTATTACCTTCATAGGCTCAAACTTAAACACTGTTGGATGTCAGCTACCCTTACAGAACAAAGAGTTTCAGACATTCAGACTCATGTCAGGATCATTCTGGCCAGCAACAAAATACAGGCCAGAATGGTTCTAAAGGTATTAGGTCTCATGGCTGCGCCATTACTCTTCTTCCCTGGCTCGTTCTACATGCCTTCTTCAGTGGATGCTGTTCACACAGTGGTCATACCAGCAACTTCCAATGCGTCACCAGATTCTGGTGACACAGACATCTGAGAGCATCTTGCTTGGTGGATCACATTGTCTCAGGTTCACCAAGGCAGGTGCTTTGTACCTCCGTCCCCGATAGCCACTGTCACCACGGATGCCTCCCTGATCGGGTGGGGGTCATTATCAGGGCAGGATGGTTCATGGGGCGTGGCAGCCGTTCAGTACCATCTGCACATAAATGTCCTGGAGATGAGAGCAGTGCTTTTAATGTTGCAAGCCCTCAGCGACTTTCTTCCCGTAGGGACAATTGCAGTCCACACAGACAACATGTCTGTAGTTTGGTATATCAACAAACAGGGCGGAACCAAGTCCTACCCTTGTGTCGAGAAGCGCTCAGACTTTGGCAATGGGCGATCTCCTCTCATCGGTTTCTGGTAGCAGCGCATATCCCTGGGAAAACCAACATTATAGCGGACAGATTGAGCAGAGCTATCCTCATGCCTCACGAGTGGTCTCTCACGCCCAATCTATAGCGGAAGAGATTTTCTGGAATGGGGTCGTCCATGTTGCGATCTTTTTGCTACTCCCCAAAACAGCAAATGTCCAGACTTCTTCAGCCTCTTCCCTCTGTCAGGCCATCCCCCCAGAGACGCTCTGACCCAGGATTGGCCCCAGGGACTTCTTTATGACTATCCTCCATTTCCTCTGATCCCTCAGGTGATCCAGAAAGCTACCGTTTTGAGAGCCAAATTGATTCTCATTGCCCCTTACTGGCCTCGACAAGTTTGGTTCCCGTTCCTCCATCATCACCTTTTGGTGCAGCCGTGGCATCTGGACCCAGTGCCAGATCTACTGATTCACCAATCCGGTCAGCTGCACCGGTCAATCCCTTCTCAACCTCACAGCATGGTTGCTCCACTTCCTTCCTTAGCCAGGCTTCCTTTGATCTCTAACCCAGTTAGAGACATCATAGTAACTTCACTAAAATCCTCTACCAGGAGGATTTACACAAGCAAATGGAAACGTTTCTCTTATTGGGCTAAGGCCCAAAATATTGATCCTTTTACTGCCCCTGTTCAGGCAGTTCTGGACTTCTTAGCAGAGATTTTTCATGCAGGCTCCTCTTCTTCCACAGTCAGAGTTCAGTTGGCTGCTAATTCTAATTTTCATGTCGGGATAGCAGATCATAATATTATGTCCCATAGGCTCTGCAGGGCCTTCTTGAAAGGAATTTTCCTACTAAAGCCTCCAATCAGGAATCCTCCTCCTCAGTGGGATCTAAATTTAGTGCTGACATCCTTAATTCTTCCCCCTTGAGCCAGCTGTTTCTTGTTCCTGAAATTTCTTTCTTGGAAAACTTTATTCCTAGTGGCTATTACATCTGCCAGGAGGGTGTCTGAACTTCATGCTCTTTCGGTTCGACCCCCCCTATTTGATTTTTCACAAAGACAGAGTATCTTTGAGAACTAATCCATCCTTTTTACCTAAGGTCGCTTCAAAAACAATCTGAATCAATCCATTGATCTCCGGTATTTTTCCTAACTATTCAGATAGAGCTGAACAAAAGCTACATTATCTTGGCGTCCACCGTCAGCTCAGATATTATTTGGACAGAACAAAAAATTTAGAAAATCTGATCAACTTTTTGTTTCCTATGCGGATAATAAAAAAGGCCTTCCTGTTTCTAAAGTGACTTTATCCAGATGGCTTTCTTCGGTCATCACTGAAATTTATACGATCAGGGGAAAACAGCTGTGCTCAAAACCTAAAGCACATTCAACTAGGAGTTTGCTACTTTTACAGCTTTTCAAGCTAGACTGCCTTTGGACACTATTTGTGCAGCTGCCACTTGGGCCCTCCTCACACTTTTGTTTCCCATTACAAATTGGACTTGGCCTCCAGGGACAGGGCCAGTTTTGGCTCTACAGTTCTCAAGAGTTTGTTCCATTGAGCCACCCAGGATAGAGGTGCTAGGGACGCGGTCCCATCAAGCAAGAATGAAGGCGAGATTGACAACTTAACATTAAGAAGTTATGTACCTACCATGTTCCATGTTAGTTGTCTTCTCGCCTTCTTTCTTGCGACCCTCCCTCCTTCCCCTGGCCTGGACAGACCTTGTATAAGAAACTTTATGCTAAAGACCATTCAGACCTGGTCCTTTTTCCATTTGTAAGTTTCTTCTTCCTTTGGGAGTATTTTATGCTTGGTATTATTGCCCTTTGGCAACAAACGAGATCTGGGTATTTACTGCCTTGCATCATGGGAATATGGGGCTGCCTCGAGCTGGTGAAAGAGACTCTCGAGCTTAGCAAGTGCCGAGTCGGAGCCGAGGGATCGGCTCCGAACCCATCAAGCAAGAAAGAAGGCGAGAGAAGACAACTAACATGGAACGTTATGGTAGGTACATAACTTCTTAATTTTACTTATTGGTTATAAGGGAGTGGGACTCAGCATGTGAGATTCCCCCATAGTTGCTGAAACAGATGAGGTGGAACTTCGTAAGATATTCATTCTGCTCTGACCTCCATCTCTGCAGTCAAACAGCTGCTTGGGATGGATAGGAATGATTAGCAGGTGGTTCTTATTTCAAGCTAGATAATTGTACTGAAATATTCTGAATATTGTCCTGTAGATTGCTTATGTCAGATTCAGTAGGCATTGACCTCACATTGGTAAACTGAGATTTAGCCAACAAGTTGTCATGGAGACGATCCTTAATTTTATGAACTACACTAGCAGTTGCGCTCTGCGTTGAGAGAAATGACAAGATTATTTCAGTTTGTGTCTCACTGCAGCATTCTGTAGTTCTCTGAATCAGGTCATTTCTGTAGATCTCTTCAGATCTCATGTGATCCCTTCCATCCACTGCAGCACTAGGAATAACTGCTAGAACCACTTGTCAGAGTGGTACCTTTAAGCTTTTCCAGATTCTAATTATTTCTGCTAATCTCATAATGTTTAACACCTATCTACTTTTAAAAGATCTCATTTGTGGCAAAATGCTACATATCTTGGAAGAAGCCACAGGCTCTTACTGTTTTCTTTGCATGTTTAATCAATAGATTTATGTCATTTTTGACTTTATCTTTATTCTCTCAGTGCTATTTGAGTCTTGATGTGGTCTGAGGGCATATTGTTCCAACATTTCCTGTCACACTTGAAGTCCCTTGCATTCTTCCTCTGTTCTCCAGGCTAGGGTAGCTATTTTGTTATCTGCTATGGTGGAGTTGTTTGCCTTTGCTGATAGTTCATGTTGGTGTCATGTGTACTGTTACTTCAGTAATTGCTGTGGATTTATTTTGTATTTATTTATTTATTTTTTTAGTGATAGGATGAATAAAGAGGACAAACCAGGTTTTAAAAATGCCAATAATGTGGGCAGAAGATCTTGTCTCTAGACAATCACAGTGCCTGTGAGTTGTTTGAGAGTGGATCATTTGAATACAGAATGTTCTGCTTGTGTTGTCTTTGATCCTGGGACACTTCTCAAATGTAAGAGCAAAACTAAGACACTTATTAAATATAAAAACAAATTAAGAGAGATAATTTTTCTGATAAACCTATGATTCACAGAAGGACAAAGCACTGTACGGAAGATGGGAATCTTTCTAAATTATCTTCCTCTGAGACTGTATTGACCCCCCCCCCCCCACTACAGGGAGTTTGCCTGAGACTCATCTTAACAAAACTTCTATTCAGGTGTTTAAAAGGAGCAGCTTTCTGTTACTGCATCTGTTCCTCCCAAAAAATGCCTTAGTGTATTAATTGGCGTTATTTACATTTTTGCCTCTCTTCAGACTTCCTTCAGCTACGTTTGTCATTGCCTCTCACTCCCTTTGCATTTCTCCCAGGATGATGAATCAAAGAAGTTGATGAGGGCTCTACTAAAAGCATAGACTGAGATATGAGTACTTTCTCCCTCCCCTCTCTATTTCTAAGGTGGAAGGAGCTGGCTCTTTATCCTCCATATAGATCCTTGTTCTTCAGTCTTCAGTTTGGTATTAGTAGAATCGTGTCTGATAGTTCACCTATAGATTCTGAAGTTGATGCAAATTTCTAGGATCATGGGAAGTTACTAGGCTCAGCACCTGATCCCCCTGTCCAGCAGAGACTTTACTGCCCACTCTTCCTTTGGTGTCAGTAGCCTTGATGCAGACTTGTTTGTTGTCATGTACCAACCCCAATCATGGTGCTGATAACCTTTGTGTTCAATACATTAGGCCTTAAGCCTTCCTCAGGGAAGGGGCTCAAGTGATGTATGCTCTGGCATTCATAACCTCAGCATGACTGGACCATTTGACATCAGTGGCTTTAATGTCAACATGAATGGCCAGACATGGATAGAAGACTGTTTTGAGTGTGCAGTGACAAGCATTTTCAGAGGGTCAGCCTTGGTCCTTGACTGTCACCAATTTGTGGCTTTTTTATACCTGTATCCCTGGCTTTATTTTTTTTAAACAAAAGACATCTTTATTAAAATATCATGTATGACATAGGCCATGTTACATTCATATAAATAAAAGTAAACCATAGTGATACAATCTCAGTTGCAAACATTATATATTCCAAACCGTGCCAGCACAACTGTAGCTGCAAACACTATACATCCCTTTTAATATATCCAGTCATTGTTAGTCAACTATTACATAACTTATTCATATCCTGCCTTCTTTCAAACCTTGTTCCTCCTCTGCATGTATTGATCTCACATTTCCCATTCTTTCCTATGTAATCTGCTGCTACCCTTTTCTAAAGAGCCCGATTCCAGTTGTTTTATCTCTGGTATTATCTTTGCTACTTCTAGTAAAGTTGGTTTAGACTTTAATTCCATTCTCTAGTAATTGCTTTTTTGGCAGCCATCATAATTAGACTCAGCAAGGCCTCACTATGTCTAGGCAATTCCTATTCTGTATCACAGCTCAAAAACATCATTTTCCTAGTTACTCCAATTTGATCACCCATCATCTCTGATGGAGCATTCTGCAGGGAATCTTTAAAGTCTACCAACTCATTACACTACCAGAAAATATGTTCCTAGTTACCTCTTTCTTCTTCATAACACCTCCAACATTTGCTGTCTACCTGAGGAAAAATTCTTTGAAGTCTGCTTGGGGTATAAAAATACCTTTGTAAACACTTCCAGTCAAAGATCCTAAATCTTCTAATTTTGTTGCATATTTGGGAGACATACATATATCACCCCGTTGTTTCTTTGTGAACTGCATATCTAATCTCTCTTCCCAATCCTTTCTAACCTCCTGTGATTCTTATAGTTATCATGCAATATTTTATATGCTGTACTAAGTATTCCTTTCTTAATGGCAGATTCTGTTCTAGATTCTACTAAAAACTCTGCCAGTGCGGGTCTTTCATTTAGGACCCCTCTATTTCAATTTGCCTGTACTTTGATATCAATCCTTGATATGGAAGGCAATCTCTAGCCTGCAGTCCAAATAAGTTCTTGGCATCTTTCTTTTCTATTACCTTTCCCTCTCTAGTTATTTGCTCCCAATACCCTGTTTCCTTTGCCAGTTTTCTCCAATATATTCCCATTCCCGCTTGGCTATTGTCTATATTCCTAATTGCAGTCATCCTTATTGGCAGAATCTCCTTTCTCCATTTCCATGTTGCCTTAGTTCTTACAAGACGTTCTGCTACTTTATGAATATAATATTCTGTATGACTTTTGTTATTCTCCTTAAAGGTCTGCATCCAAAATCCTAGTCTCTCCCTGTTACTTGAGCTTCCCTCCTGTTTCATCATCATCTCTTTTCACTTTGAATTATAGCTTTCTGGTTGTGCTATATGTATAGGAGCCTTAACTGTGTTGCTCTGAAATACCCCTTCGACTTGGGTAATCCCAATCTGTTCTGTTCTTTTCAAAGAATAAGCTTATCCCACTTGACTCTTGCTGTCTTCCCCTCCCAGATAAAATCCTTCAGGTCTTTATTATTGCTCTCCACAACTTTTCCTCTGGATGATAAAAATATGTCTGACCAGTGCATAAGAATAAAGGGACTAAAAACATTTTAACTGCTTGTATCTTGCTATCAATATCCATATGACAGAGCTTCCATTTTCTAAGTTTTTGTGTTATCTTTTGTTTAGTCTCTTCCCACATATCCTTAGCTGCCACACCAGTATTGTTTTTAATCTATACTCTTAAATACTTCATTTTAACATGTCCTCATAAATATGGATATTGCTAAAACAATTCATATGTGGGTACATAATTTACCGCTATTGCTTTTGTTTTAGCTTCATTAATTTTGTATCCCAAAAAGGTTTAAAATTGTCTCAATATGTTCCATAGCACTGTAATGTCCCTTTCTGGTTTTGTCAGATATAAAATAATGTCATCTTCAAATGAAGCCAGCTTTTCTTGCCTACCATACCAATTATATCATTGAATTTCTGAATCCCTTATTTTCTTTGCCAGTGGTTCTAAATATAATACAAATAACAAAGGGGAGAGAGAGAGGATACCCCTGCCTGGTTTCTCTGCTCAACCAAAAATTATCAGAGAAGACACCCATCCACTTTAATTTTCACCTCCAATCCCTCATATATCCTCCTAATCAACCTTATAATTTTATCAGGGAATGCAAATGCTTCTATTGCTCTGCTCATAAAATCCCAGCTTACTCTGTCAAATGCTTTCTCTGCAGCAAGACCCATCAGCACCAGTATTATTTTCTTACATTCTGCTTCCCTCTGGATCATCAGTGTTTTATTTATGTTGTCAAATGTTTGCCTCCCCTCCACAAAACAACATTGATCCATAGCTATCAATTTTGGCATCGCGTTTGCCATTCTTTTAACCATTATAGACATAAACACTTTATAATCATGATTTAGTATTGAAATGGGCCTGTATGAAGCTGGATCTGATGGATCTTTACCCTCTTTATGTATTATAGCAACTACCACTTTTTTCCAGGAAATTGGTACTTTTCCTCTTCTTAAAATACTGGTAAAGAAAACCTTCCAGATCTTTATCAGGTTTTTCACTCCTGGCTTCTAAACTTCCACGGGAATACTATCTCTTCCTGGGGACTTTTCTGTAGATTGATTTTACATCACCATTTTTATCTCATCTCCTCTGATCCTGTTAGTAATTGCACTCCCTCTCCCTCTAGCCTTGGCATATTTAATTCTTCCATAAATATTTCCATTTGTATTTTTTCTTGATTTCCATGTTTAGCTGCTTTATACAGACTTTCATAGAATTTCCATTATTTCTAATACTGTACAGGATTCCTTGCTATCTTCCTTGTTGTGGCTCCCTAAGCATGGCAAAAGATTTTGTTGCCCGAGTCTCTGTGCTAAAAGTTTTTGCACTCATTATTATCAAAAAGCAGTGTTTTTAAACTCATGCATATTATCTGGATAATCCCTTATTTTCTGTTTAGCATTCTGCAGTTACTTCTCCTCTTGTTCTGTGAGATTCCCCCTATTTTGCAATTCTTTAATATTTGTCAGTCAATCTAAATAATTCTTGTTACTTCTTAACCATATATCACTTTCTTTTATTTCCACCCTGTTTCTAAATTCCCACTTAATTTTATCCCACTCCCTAGCTATATTTTCAGAAGCTTCTATTTTCTCTAATAGCTCCTGAGTAATTTCCTCTAGTCATTCCTTAAATTCATCTCTTTTCAACAGATAGGTGGGAAAGGGCCAGTGTCTCATTTGTATTTCATTACCGTATGTTTTTATTTTAGTTATTATTGGTGCATGATCTGAAAGTTATTGGGTGCTTATCAAGATCTTCAGTTAAATGCACATGTTCATGTGAAATGTAAATTCTGTCTAGCTTAGCTCAGTTTTCATATCTTGGGGAATAATATGTAAATTCACTCTGAATTCCTTGTACTGAATTCACATATTTCATGCCAAATATTTTCATAAATTTCTTTAAAAATCTACCCTCCTTTGTTATATTTCCCTTTCTGGGACCCAAGACACATGTTCACTGTTGCAATTAAAATTCCAGTCCCCATCTATAAGTAATATTCCTTGCTGAAGGCTGGTTATTTCTCCCATAATTGTCTTTAGCAACATTATAGCAGTTTTCAGTGGAATATAAATACATGGCAGTGTAATCCTTCCCCCTTGCCAGTAGCCCCTTAGTACTACAAATCTACCATTATTGTCTTTTTTCCTCTTCTATTACTATTGGAGCTCCTCTTGCAATTAATATAAGTACTCCCGTCTTCCTTTACCCCAGGTATTCCACTGAATAACCATCCTGAAAACCTTTCTTTATCAAATTCACATGTTCAGTTCTTTCCAAGTGTGTCTCCTATATCATAGTTATTTGCATTCCATATTTTTTTAATATACTTCACTACTCTTTCATTTTTGTATTTATCTTTGAGGCCATTAACATTTAAAGACATTATAGAAAGAATCATATTCTTGAGTGATTATTATTCCCACATTTTATGTATAACAGCTTTTTTGTTAAATGTCTAGTTTCAGCTTTTGTGTTACATGCATGCACTGTTTTGCAGGTTAATCTTTTATACAGTTGTTTATTGTCATCTCCACTTGAGCCTATGTCACATCTTGCAGAACCTTTTGTTTTATTGAAAACCTCAAATAAAAATACACACACACATCCGATACCCACTAACTTAATAATAACACATACAATTATGTCCAATTATCCCATTCATATTCACATCAGAGGAGCAGGGAACCAGCCAGAAAGCAATCCCAGAAATGGGTTTGGAGTACTAGATGAAGATTATTCTTCCTTGTCCTCCTCAGATGCTTCCTCTTACATTGTTTCTTCTTGGGAACCAACAAGGGAAGAATCTAGACCTGTCTGCATAGTCTCCCATACCAGATACCAAGAAAGGTGATTGACTGGATTTCCTAGTATTTCATCCTGGTAACCCCAGTTTTGGGAAGATCCCCTGAATTATTTGGAGAATGGAGTTTCACCCACTGACTCTATTTTCCCATCAAAGGAAATACTGGAGCAGTTTCTCTGCTCTGCCCTGCTGACCTCTTGGGTGGTTCTCCAGCCTGAAAAGGTGGTTATTTTTCTCATACAGAAGGACTGATATGTGTAGGTGCTGAATGTCATAGCTCCCATGGCAAGCAGATCACACAGAATATATTGACTTCCCATGAACTGGGAAGCATGGACCAAGACTCTGATGGCTATATCCATATGAGAGGAAATACCCCATAAGAAAGAACTGTCAGATGAGAATCCCTTGGTCCATCCTCTAGATAACAAATCCAGGACTTTGGTGTATCTATTTGTCAGGTACCTTCTGTGTACAGGCTCACAACTACATGACTCACATGATCAAATTTCAACTTGCACTAGTGAATGAAATGTACAAGATATTAAAGAGGATGAGATATAGATGTCTCAGAAGAAAACTAGAGTCTCAGGTGGCAACCATGTCTATAGTTTCTAGCCCCTCTATGTGATTAGCTTGTAATGCCATTGAGAGAGAAGCCCAACCAACTGGAAATGGCAAAACCATTTGCCAACACACCTGGCTCATTCATTCTAACTTTGCTGAAAACTTCAAGCCATCATTCATGAAAGCCCCATTTTTAATGATCAGATATTTTGGTCATAAAGCGAAAGCCAAGTTAAAAAATGTAAGCAAGAAGGAAACATGTTCACTGCTGCTCACATTAAGTTTTCCACTCCTCAGCAGACATTAGCCCAAAATCAGAAGAGTGACAGGAATTTTAAAAAGAGTTAAAGGCAAGATTTTGGACAGCATTCTGATAAGAGGCCAACCAAGATGAGTTGGTTTCAAGAGCAGAGACTGCCCTTATAGCAGGGGTACCTAGCAAATCCAAGAGTTCTGCAACCCCACCCTCTGGGACTCTATAGCATAATGTCTGAGGACTTGTGAAATGCTGTCCTCTGTACACAGTTGGAGGTCATGGTGTTGGTAGAATCATGTCTGATAATTCACTTATAGAGTCTTAATTTGATGTCAAGGATTTTGGCAGGCCATCACATAGCACGAGTCGGTTACAAAAATCATATCAATATGATGCACAGTTCCCTTTCTTTCACTTTCATGTTCACCTTCCCTTCCTTTTCTAGACATCATGCCCTGTCAGCCTCATAAAAACAACATAAAAAGGAATCCAAGTGGTCTCCCCAGACCAGAAAGAGTACAGATTCTTCTTAAGGTCCTCTTTGGCTCCAAAGAAAACATAGGCCCTCAGACCAATCTCACACCTCAGCAGTTATAACCAGCTTATTTCCAAGACAAAGTTCCAGATAGTCATCATTCAGTTCAGCCTCATATGTCTATTAGAAGAACTGGGTGTGCTATTTAGACCTCTAGAATGCCTGTTACATATCAAAATAACAAAGAAATCCAGGGTTCTTGTGTTTCATAGTGGAAGCCGGTCATTTTCAGTTTTGGACTTTCTTATTTGGCCCCTCCAACTCAGGAGTCTGTCTTGATGGCTCCATTAGCTCATTTTGGCTGAGAAGAGTCTCCTCACTCTTCCTATCCCTAGTGTGATAGCCATCACAGATGACTGAGTCCTGGGGTGCAGTCATTGTTTACAACAGATAGTCAAAGTATTGTGTTCACAAAATCAGACCAATCTTTGCATCAATATCTTGGAGATGTAAGTGGTCCTTCACAAATTACAGGTATTTCAAGAGTCACTTCCTAGGATGCAATTATCTGCTCCAACAACATGGTAATGGTGTGGTACATCAGCAAGCAGAGATATAGTCATTCATTCTTTCTGTGTTGCGAGGCCATGGGGTTTGAAGAATGGATGATCTTGTATCACCACTTTCTCATAGCATCACATGTATCCCAACAGGTTAGTTATCTTTTGAACAGGCTCAGATATTTCTGCCAATGATGTATGAGTGGTCTTTAAGTCTTTTAGTGGCAAAGTCTATTTTCTGTCATGGGGTCAGCTTTGCTATGACCTATTTGCATCCTTTGCCTTCTTAACCAGGCCCAAGTGTAGCAGATTTTTCATCCTCATCTCCCCACATGGATAAACATCCAGTAGCACTCAAGTTCCTATTAGCTTGTCGAACACTCAAAAGAGCAAATTCTCTTTGAACGACAGATAATAGATGAAACCACAAAATGTTGAACGGCCAGAACAGCAAATTTTTTATTTTTTTTCCCAGGGAAAGAATTGCTGGACCATTATTGGGAATTTGCAGTTTCCTCCATTGTGGTGCGATCTCAGAGTTGGTCTATTTAAGTAGGGGGTGTGGGCAGTGTGGGGAGCAAAGCCCCCCTTGATTTTGTTTGTGGATTTGTTTTTTTTTTTTTTTTTTTTGGGGGGGGGGGCAGTGATTTTTTTTTTCCCTGGGAAAAAAATCACTGTTCCGGCAGTTTGACTTTTTGTGGTTTTGTCTATTAGCTGCCGATCAAAGAACATTCACTCTTTTGAGTGTTCGACAAGCTAATATGAACCCTAGCACTCTAGCCCAAGAATGCCCCCCAAGTCATCTTTATGCCTTTCCCCATTTTTATTTATTTTGAAAATATAGAAGAAAGCCATCCAGGGCAAGGACTAAATAATTTTCATAGCCCCATTTTGGCTTTCACAAATTCATCCCCACTAACCCCCGCTGTGGTCTTCTGTTGGAGAAACCTCTCTGTCTGAGACCATTCAAGGGTCTCAGAATACACCTACCTGGAAAATCTCACTGAGATGTTTTCCCATTCTATTGATGGATATGGACCCTATCTACATACCCAGGGTGTCAACACATCTCACTTTAGTCTAATGTACAGGAATAAATGGACAATATTCTCATTATGGGTGACTTCTCATGGATCCCTTTTTTGTTCCACTTGTCCTGGAATATTTATCATTAAATCTCCAACAATGGACTGACTGAGGTCTGTGATCGCTGTTCCTCCCCATGTCTATATATTTTTTTCTTGAATTAATCTTTGGGATAGTTTTTCCATATATCCCAAAGCTTTCCTTACTCTCTTCCACTGGCCACTATTGCGTTGTTTGTTTAACTGGTAAGTGATTGGGAACTTTCCTTTGTCTAGAAAATTGCATTTACTCTTTCTGTAGAGACTCTCAAGAGAACGTTTTTATTTTTTGGATTTATCTCAGAGGAGGGGAACCTACCATACATAGCCTTCCTACATTCTATTGTGCTTCAGTCCTATACTGCGTCATCATTAACACCCACATCTGTATAATTTCCCCTCAGGCAATCATAAAGCACTACCCAACACTTTTCATGCTTTCTTCACCAATGAAATCAAAGTATGCCCACCCACCACCTATTTGCATACGTGCTATCCCTAACCCTCTAACATTCCTTTCCACCTCGGTCCATAACTCTCAACCTCTTTTACAGATCTACACATACCACATGCATGGTACCTTTTTCTTATCACTGAGCAAGTAGCCACCTGTTTCTTATTAAAACAACCCTAGACAATCTTTTATACATACAGGTTAGCTCATAAGTGACACTTCCATTAGTTTTATTACAATCCCATATTTATTAAATGTTACAAGTTGTGTTATCATTTGTCAACTTCCCAAATTATGAACACAGAACTATTTATGTTTATTTATAGTTCTATTGAACCCTCATCCCCTTCTTTTCTTATTACGAGTCTCCATTCAAAATGCTCCTTCTCATCATTCCATCCCTTTTATCATTAAGCAGTCAGGAAATCCTTCTGTGTGGCACACCTCATCACTAAGGGCTTTTCATCCAGAAAAAAGGAGGTCATTGTCCCACTGTACTCACCCCTCATTAGCCCCATTATAGAGTACAATGCCCCATTTCGTATGTACCTCACAAGACATCTGCAACAGCTTGAAAGGCCACAGAAATACCTCACCTATGCTGACCGTCTAAAAAAAACTCCAGCTATACTCTGTGGCATATCGTCTACTCAGGCGATCTCTGCTTAACATACAAGGCCATGTCAAACCCTGAGCTGTTGGACATGCTCCACTTTAAAGAAATCCCAATCCCTCAGAGCCACACGCTCCAGGGATCTAAACCTTGTCATCACAATGAACAAGACATGCTGGAGGGATAGGTTCCTGAGCCAGAGACTCCCCACACTCTCGAATAGACTGCCCATACATGTCAAGCAGAGTGCCTCCTTGGCCCTCTTCAAAAGGAACTTTGACGATTGGATGAGAGATAGGAAATTCACCCCGGGGATCACGTCAGTCGACCTGCTAAACAGGGGTCCAGGGAAGTAAATATTGCGGGAAGAAATATCAAGGGAATTGTTATGGCTAGGCTTGTATAGGCCCTACGGCCGATAGCCTAGTACCAACCTATGAACCACACCTTCCACTTCCTCTTGTGATTTTTATTAGATGTATATCTTTAGTACATCCTCACTGTCTTTTCTATTTCTGCCATTAGCGCTGAAGCCTCCTCTTTGGTCAGTGCTTCTCACTTTTGCTGCTATTGATACCAGTGCAGCCAGTGCCCTGCTATTCTTTTAAATACTCTTCTTTCTGCTTTTTCTTAATCTACATACTAAGTATTTCAGCTCTTGTAATGGCATCTCACCCCCCACATAATAACTATTACCACCCTATAAATAATCATTTTATCAACTTTTCCCATTAATTTATCTGCTAATCTCTTCCTCTCTCCCTCTTCTGCCTCATCTAACTCCTCCCCTACTCTTTTGTTGTAACTATAGTTTTATTCCTATTTGTTCTCTCCCAACTTCTCTTTTCTCTCCATTCTTTTCCTTCTCTTTCTTGTAACTTTACACTCAGTGACTTTTTATAATTTTCCCAACTTTGCAGTATATCTTCTTGCTTTTATTCCTATTCAAATTGATCATATAAGTAGCTATATTTTTCTTTTTCTCTTGCCTCATTATCCATCCCAGTACAAGTTTCCAGTGTCTCTCCCATTGGTCTTCATCCAGTCTGACACTTGACGGATATGATACTATCGCAGGATATGTGTGTTGGCCATTACTAATTTTTCATACTCTTTAGTGCTGTACCACCTGTCCAATATGGCTAACATTCTAAATTGACTTGATCTGTATGTACAATTTCTGTCCAACCTCTGTATTTCTTCCGTGTCACTCCCAACTATGGAATCGCACTGAATATCTCAGTAATTTCCCTTCTACTGACAACTTTCCCTTCCAGGGTCCCCCACTCAAAACTGTGTGTGATATAATTAAGTTCCAATCCCGTACTATTAGTCTAACTGCTTGGGTGAACTCTGTAATTTCCACTAGCATGTCTTTATTTCCCTTGTCTTTGTTTTAGGGGGCATATAAAAAATTACTCATTGTTATTCTTCTACCCTGCCATTCTCCTCTTATTTCCCAGCCCAACCCCATGTACAAAAATGGGAAAAGGGGTTAAAGATGGATGGATGCATCTCCCATTCTCATCCTGTTTACAGTCCCCTCTGCACAACTGTGTCCCCTATTTCAATAGTAATATTACTCCCTTATTTCTGCCTTCTATCTATCCGAGTAATATCCTTCTCTAAATTCTCTTTTTATTATTTGTTTATGTTCTTCCCTACCTAGATGTGTTTCTTGCAGCATTATTACTTGAACATTGGACTGTCTTACAACTTCTGACTTTTTTTTTTACTTTTTTTTTCTCTACCAACCCATTAAGATTACATGTTAATAACTTGAGTGTCATTCTTTTTGTTGTTTGTATTTCTTCTCTCTTTCCAGGTGATTCTCTAAATCCTTTATTGCTTTGCCTATCCAGTTTATTATTTTATTTTTTCTTTCTATATTTCCACTAATTTTTATCTCCATATGCAAATTTTTTCATCCCTAATATACTATCCTCATAGCTAACCCCCCCCCCCAAACTGTGTACAGCATCTTCTCTTTTCTTAACTCCACATTTTCCTTTTTATGAAAGTAAATCATTGCTCTCCCTGGCATAATTCCTGAGATTTAGCTTATGAGTCCCTTGGACTATTGTCCTTTTACTTTTGTTTTCCTTCACCCTTTAGTTTCCTCATTGTATTATTTGAAATACCTGTTCTCTGTAGGCAACACGAGCTCTTTTGCAATGCCTTTTCTTGTGTATCTCCCCTATTTTATATCAGCCATTCTCAATTTACTATTGTTTGTTTCTAGTGAGTTTCTTACTGTATTAGTCTTTATTGATTTTTCCTTTATTGCCTACTCTCATTTTACCTTACCTTCCTACTCATTCTAAGATCTTTCCTAACTGTATTTCCTGCAGATATTTATCACAGGACTCTCCTTACCTTAATCCCACTTTGGTTCTTTGCTTTTCCATTTATCACTTTGCATGACTGTGTATATCTGCCCAATGCTATACTTAACCCCTTTTCAATTAAAGTGTATCTTTTTTCCCCTCTCTCAATGCCCTTCATTCAATACTTTTTGTTTCTCAGCCCTCCCTTTTTTCACCTTTATGTGGCCATTACTTTTTCAGCAGAAGAGCCACATTTGTGAGTTTCTTTTCCAGCATCTCTAGGTGTAACTCACCTTTGTACTTCATTTCCCAAAATGCTGTCTTCTACATATGACTTTCAGTAGCACCTGCAATCCCATTTTTAATACTTGTGTGTATCCTTGCATCCCGACCCTCTCTTATTTCTTATGCAATCTTGCTTTTAAAGTAGCAACACTAGCTATTTATTTGGTACATCTCTCCCCATTCATATACTTCTTGACTCATTTACATCAGTAAGAGACCATCATTCTGTTTTAGTTGTCTGATCCCCCTTCCATTTCTTCCCTTGTTTTAAGATCCTTTTTACTTCCTATTCTTTGTCCATATGAATGATGATGCACTCCCTTCTCCCCTCCTTCTGTGAAACTGCAATCTAATGAACTGAGCATGTTTTTGCTCCCCCCGTATCTATTTTTTTCTGAAGTTATGCCTTTATTAAAAAACTTGCAGTTCCCCAAACACCATCCATGCTTTACATATGAGCTACCTCTAGTCAATGCAAGCACAAGTGATTTAAACTATTAGACATACTTCAATTTGAATAATAGAATACAATAAATGACATTTGTCTTGAGAGAGACACCAACACTGTTTCCACTTTTACATACCTTTTCATGCTGGTGGCATGCATATACCCTGGAAATACATGCGCCTTCTTAATCTCTCACCCTCCTTTAGTAGCTTCTGCCACCTCAACAAAAGTTCAATGTCAGCTTTTATTTTAGGCTTTGGATTATTTCTTGAATAACCTCATCTGTTATTCATGCTGACCTTGTTTTATGCAATTTGAAACAGCCCTTTGCAACTTTAACTTTCCCTTTTCCCCTCTAATGAAACTCATAGATGCTACACTTGTTCATAGTGAGTTTTTGTAGAAGTAAATATATTAATCTATTTGTGTATTTATCTAGCTATCTGTCTATCTTTGACAGGGTTAGTCCAACTGGGCAGAACCCTTTTTCAGTGGAGGCTTGGGGATAAAACTATCTAATGCAATCTACCATTGATAAAGTTCATTTGTGGAATGTTGCTTTTCATGAGTTAATGTATAAATTATTTTGCTTGAAACAGTTAGGCAGTAAACATTGATGACAGTCTGATTCTGATTTCAAGTTACTTTGCTTGGATTACACTTTTAATATTACTGATGCACGTTTATTTAAAGACGGTGTATTAACAGTTTCTTGAACACATTCATGTAGTTTAAGTCTTATTTGCTATAGCAGAAATGAGATAAAAAACAGTGGGAGACTGAGTTGGAGAGATAATAGGGCAGGAATATCGTGAGGGGTTAAAAGAGGAAAAGTATTAAGTAAGTGGAGAGTATGTTAGTAGTGAAGGTGCAGAAATGTAAATTAGGGAGGATAAGAGAACTGATTATGTGCGGCGGTAGTAAGTCAGTGTTTCAAGGGGAGGGGGGGTCTGAGATCATGAAAGTGTCAGCCAGATGCTGAGTAAGAGCAATACCATGATTTATTGAGATGTTTGAGGTTGTTTTTGAAGTCTTAGTCTGCCTGATGGTTTATTTGTTTCAGCGATAACATCCCATAGCTTGGAGTTGGAGACATGACAAGAATAGAGGGACACACCTCCTGTTATTAATAGGAGTTTGTTGGCAGATTGGAGATCCCTAGTGGAGAAAAAGTAGCAAAGTGATAGGCATTTGTCTTTGTGGTGTTATAGCTTAGAAACTATTACTAGCTGTGAGTACTTTAGATAATTATGTAGCTCAAGCCACTTAAGTTGTTTTAGAATTTGACAATGATGAGCTCTATGAAATGTGTTATTGGCAAATCTAGCATTTTTTATAGCAGGAGGTTAATTTGGATTTAAGTATGGGATTTAGATTTGTTAGTATGGGTGATGCATATAGGAGGGCTGGGAGTAGGAAGGTTGAGGCTAATGTTTTCCTTTCTGTGTCTTTGAGGTGTGGTTTGACCCTGTATAGGGAACCTAATGTCTGATCGGCTTTGTGATGCCCGTGCACTTGCCCAGTAAGCAAGGAGCCTCAATCCTCACCACTAACATGAGTGAGGGACATGCACATTGGGAGGATAACAAGTACACACACAGTAAAGAACAATTTCCCTTAAGAGCACACAAAGATCACAGTCAGTCTGGGGCTGATTTCTCCTTCTCTCTCTCTCTCCAGATCCCCAATAAGACTCCCCACTGGTACAGCTATTGGGTTAAGATTTCAGCCGAGTGGTCAAGAAAAAACCTCCAGCACCCTCTCTGTCTAACCAGTGCTTCATGTCCCTGCCCAAGTAGCTGACACACACACACACACACACACACACACACACACACACACACACACACACACACACACACACACACACACACACACACACACTTTGAGATTTGATTTATATACAAACACATAGACACTCCTGGGGAAGGCTGGCACAGGTTCACTAGCTATGCCCTCTTCTGCTCCCAGACTATAATGTAGTACCGACTGCCACCAACCACTACTATCAGCTACTATAAATGCCCTTACCAAAGGGTGTTCATTTCTACTGTGTCATGTTACTGTTATCCAATTGGTAAGTGTGACCAAGGCCAAGGCTATTCTAGAGTGGCCTGTACAGTATCACCAAATACATGTGCAAGTACTCTTAGAGCTTAAATATCTCTACATAAAACCAGCCACAATTAATACGTTTAAATATATTTAATACTAAAAACACAAGACAATACTTATTAATTCAACACAGTGACAATAGAGATCAGAAATCACAGGAAATACTTTAAAATAACATAGTAGGACAGTCTCACATAAATATAGAAAACATCTACACTAACCTTGCTATATTCTTATCTATCTCTAACAGAAATACTGAGATCTAAGTCTTAATTACAGAGCAAGGCAAGTGCTGGTGAGTTGTCAGATTCAGAACAAAATGCAAAATGCACTCTCTTTCTCTCTGAGATAGTTCTTAAATTAATAATACACATTATTGCTGGGTTAGCTAGATGACGTCACTATTTGACACTTACATCTAGTTCCTAGTCTAAACGGATACCAACAGAATTTACATGTCTCTGTCAAAAATACTTATCTCTCAGATATACAGCTGCTAGAAAGTCACAGAGTAATACAAAAACACTTTACACGTGAAACCTAGCAATTATCTATGTCTAAGACAATAGAAAGAAAATCCTAGCCTAGACATCCTGTCTCTTAGCTTGAGATAATCTGACTTTATATCCCATCATAAAACTCTTTACTTAACTTATTTTCTTAGAGTTTTGCAAGTTAACTCTGTATATCCCAATTTCTGCTATGAAAATGACATTACACAGGCATAGAGTTTATACACATTTCTGCTTTATTCCAGCAGGGTGCACTATGGTTGCAATCTTGAAGCTCAGCACATAACACAGTTTTCTTACATTTGTAAAACAAGCCTGTGGATCATATTAATATTTACAGGGACATAGAATCACTTACAACATTCTACCTAACTAGGCTGGCAGCCTTCACAACCCCCCCCCCAAGAACTCAAGCTAGTTTTTCAAGTGACCCTTGAGAAATGTTGGTTGAGAGGGTTGAATCTATCTGGGTATACCTTAACCCATTCCCTGTCTTGAGACCCCATCTGCACTGGCATTGCTAACCCCACTGTGGTGCTGCACTTTCATATCATATGCTTGCAACGCTAGGCTTCATCTTAGCAACTTGGCATTTTGCTGGCTGGCTTGATGTAACCGTTAGCGGATTGTGATCTGTAACTACAGTGAATTTCCTTCCATACAGATAAGGCTGAAGTTTCTATAGTACCCACATTATGGATAGACATTCCTTTTCTACAGCTGCATAGCATTCCTCCCTGGGTTGGAGTCTATGACTGAGATAAACCACTGGATGCTCTTTTCCCTCTGAAAAAATCTGGATAAGTACAGCCACCACCCCATGGTTTGAAGCATCCACCGGCACAACAAACTTGTTGCTGTAATCTGGACTGGCTAACACAGTGGATCCTCCCAAAGCTTTTCTAAGCTTCTGAAATGCCTGCTCACATGCTGTGATGTACACTACCTTATCTGGCCTATTTTTCCTTGTCACGTCTGTGAGGGGAGCAGCTATGGTACTATAACTGGGAACAAACTTTCTGTAGTACCCTGCTGTCCCTAAGAATGCTCTCACCTGCTTTTTGGTAAGAGGTGCAGGCCATGCCTGAATGGCTTCCACTTCAGCAGATTCTGGCATGATCTTACCACTCCCCACTCTGTGTCCCAGGTAGAAGACCTCTGCCATACCCCTCTGACATTTGCTGGGCTTAATGGTCCACCCTGCCATCTGTAGTCTGCCCAGCACCTGCCTGAAATGCTGAAGGTGATCTTGCCAGGAACGTCTGTAGATGGCAATATCATCTAGGTAAGCAAAGGCAAAATCTCCTGCTCCTGCTAGGATATGATCTAACAGCCTCTGGAAAGCTGTTGGGGCATTTTTCGTCCCAAAGGACATCTTTGTGAACTCATACAAGCCAAAATGAGTCACAAAGACTGACCTCTCTCTAGCACTGGGAATCAAGGTCACCTGCCAGTAACCCTTGGTAAGATCAATGGTAGTAAGATACTTAGCTCCACCCAGCTACTCTAGGGCTTTATCGGTCCTAGGCATGGGGTAAGCATCTGACTCTGTGTGACTATTTAATTTCCTGTAGTCCACATAGAACCTGGTGCTGCCATCCTTCTTTGGTACCAGTACCACTGGGGAGGCCCAGGGACTTATGAACTCCTGAATTACCCCTAGTTCCAACATATCCTGTATCTCTAGTTCCAACGTATCCTGTATCTCCTCCCTCAGAGTCTTTGACTCTCTCAGGCACCCTATAAGGGCCTGCCTAATAGACCTTTGGGGCCCTGTATCCACCTGGTGCTGCACCAGGTGTGTGCACTCTGGCTTCCCAGTGAACAAGTCCCCAAACTCCTGTAACACTGCTCAGATTTCTCGAACCTGGGTAGGAGATAGCTGCTGGGACATTGCTACCCCTTCAACTGAGGTGGCAGTCCGAGTCTCACTGATGAGATCAGTCACCAGATCTCCCTCAGACTCCTCCTGCAATCCACTGCAAATACTCAGCACAAGGGCCTCCCTATCATGGTAAGGTTTCATTATGTTAACATGGTACAGTTTGTGCTCCTGCCTAGCAGTTCCACCATGTAGTTAACATCACTGACCTTTCTTACCACCTTGTAGGGTCCCTCCCAGGCTGCCTGCAGCTTGTTGTGTCTTACAGGAATGAGAACCATTACCTGCTGCCCTGCAGCATACTCCCTAGCTTAAGCATTCCTGTCATACCAGGCCTTTTTCTGCTGTTGGGCTTCTGTCAGGTTCTCCTGGGCCAAGCTCATGAGTTCCCTGAGCCTTGTCCTGAGGTTTAGGACATATGCCACAACAGACTCCTGGTGAGATTCACACTCACCCTCCCACTCACCACAAATTAAGTCTAGAGGCCCCCTCACCCTATGCCCATACAACAACTCAAAGGGTGAAAACCCTGTGGTTTCCTGGGGAACCTCTCTGTAAGCAAATAGATGGGGCAAATATTTGTCCCAATCTCTCTCCAACTGGTCTGTAAATGCATGTAGCATGGACTTGATTATAGAGTTTAAACTCTCAACAAGACCATTAGTCTGGTGATGGTAGGGGTGGTCTTTAGGTGCTTCACCTACAGTACTTCCACAGACAACCCAACAGGTTTGACATGAAATTGTCACCTCTGTCAGTCAGTATCTTTTTTTGGGAAACCTACCCTGCTGAAAATCTCTAAGAAAGCATTTGCCACCTTTTCTAACTCAATGGAGGACAAAGCAACTGCCTCAGGGTATCTTGTAGCATAGTCTACTACCACTAGGATATACTTTTTCCCTGTGGAACTTGGGGTACTCGGAGGCCCCACAATATTCATAGCTACCCTCTGAAATGGCTCTTCAATCACAGGCAAAGGCATCAAAGGAGCTTTCACCTTGTTTTCTGCCTTGTCTACCTTGTGGCACTACTCACAGGTCCTGCAGTAGTACCCTGTTACATCTCTGCAAATTTCAGTCCAATTGAAGTTCTGCATAATACATCTCTTTGTACGTTTTATGCCCATATGACCTGCAAAGGGAGTATCATGGGCTATGGCTAGAAGTGCCAGATGGTAGGCTCTGGGCCCTACCAACTGCTGTATTCTCTCACCCTCTAGCCCTCCCTCAGGGGTCCACTCTCTATACAGTCATCCTTTTCCCAGAATACAGATTCCCCTTTCCCTTGAGAATCAGGTGCCTCACTAACTACTTACCTCAGGCCTTGTAATGTAGCATCTGAGAATTGAGCCTGTCTCAACTCTTTCTTTGTAACCCTTCCCAGCTCCCCTTCCACAGGAAGTCCGGTATCCTCTGACAGTGGTGCCTCACTGTCAGCCTGGTACTACTATTCACCTCTGCCCTTGCAATCACTCTGTCCAAGGAAACATCAGTACCCATAAGCAGATGTGGCTTACCCTCAATCTTACTTCTACAGGGTAGCTCCCTTCCTGAAGTAACCATCTCATCAGTCCTGGCTGCAAGTGTGCTGTCTGTCTGGGTCTCTTCCAGGCTACCAGACCCACATGCTTGTCTCCAAGCCTGACTGCATGTAACTGCATGCAAATGGTACTGCATTATCAGAATCATTCCCTATCAGGAGATCTGCAGGGATATCCTCGAACACACCTACTTGCTGGCTTCCTTTTCCACCCTCCCAGTCAAGGTGAACCCTAGCCAAAGGTATTTGGAATGGGGTCCCTCCTAAAGCCCCGACTGCAGTACACTGTGCAGGCAAGTAGTGCTCCTCTGTAACCAATGCAGGCTTCACAATGGTTATATCAGAGGCTGTGTCTGTCTTAGCAATGGTCTCTTTGCCATTCACTAAGATAGGATATAAGTTATTGTGGTAGTTTGGTACCATTGTCGTCTCAAGACAACCTACTGTTGGGATTTTGTCATTCCCACTTACTGGCTCTCCCACCTTTTGTTCCCCACCTTGCCTCCGTGGACATCTATATGCTACATGGCCACACTGGTTGCATTCAAAACATTTAACCCTAGGTCCTGGACTTGTACCTGGACTAGTGGCTCCCCTTGCTACTGTCAGATTCTGTTGAGGCAGTCTGGGCTGCCCACCATGTGTTCCCTTAGACCCATGAGCAGCACTGGGTGTACCTTTCCTGTGCAGTGATGCCAAGCTTGCTAGGTATAGGTCTTCCTTTGCCAACTCGTCTACAGTAAGGCATTGTCTATCAGCTAAACAGATCATCATGTCCTCAGGCAAAGTGCTAAAGGCTTGTTCCCTCACCAAAAGGTCTGCCAGCCCTTCAGAAGTGGTGACCTGACATCCACTCACCCATGTATGAAAATAAGGGCTTAGCTCAGCAACATATTGAAGCACACTTTCATCTGCCTTGCATCTATGCTCACGAAACTTCTTCCTATAAGCTTCAGGTGATAGCTTAAAAAATTCTAGCAAACAATTCTTTACAACATTATAATTTAAAAAGTCAACATCAGATAGTTTAGAAAGAACATTTACAGCTTTACCACGGAGTAAGGGGGTCAGAAACTGTACCCAGAGCCTTTGGTCAGCGTAATACTATTTGCATACCCTCTCAAACATATGAATGAAACTAGCAAAATTATCCCCCTCTGTAAACTGTGGCCATTACCTCTGTGACTCTGGCGAAGAGTCAGCATCTCCTTTTCATGTTGCCTCTGCCTCTCCTTCTCCTCAGCTTCTCTTTCCAAATGCCTGGCCCCCCACTCAAGTCTCTTTAGCTCCAGATGGATTTTTAAGTCCTCTGTAGAAAGGTTGAGCTGTCCATTCTCTGAGTGTTGTACATCTCCACAGCCAGTCTGATCATCCTCCTGGTTGTTGTTTTCTGATGCAGCTGTGATCAAATCTGCAATCATGTCTATTTTAGTCAAGTTTCCATGCACCAGTCCTTTAGCCTGACACATCTCAGCCAACTGACTCCTTGTCAGCTTTCCATACTCCTCTGCTGACATGCCTGTCTGCTCTCCCTGACTAACTAAGCTAACAACAGAAATATATCAATTGGGATCTGAACTCTGAATGTTCACTGCATGGCTGATTTAGAGTACATAAACACCTTCAGTGATCACTTTACACACGCTACAGGAATTCACTATCCACACCACTACAAGCCAATTAATATGCAATGTGGCTAAGTCATCACTATCACCCAATTAATATTTGATGTGGATATCCCACAACTGCCAAACAATTAATATGTGACACCTGTGCACTGGCCCAGTAATCAAAGAGCTCAGTCCTCACCACTAACACGAGGGAGGGAAGTGCACAATGGGAGGATAACAAGTACACACACACAGTAAAGTACAATTTCCCTTAAGAGCGCACAGAGATCATAGTCAGTCTGGGACTGATTTCTCCTCTCTCCAGATCCCCAGTAAGACTCCCTACTGGCACAGCTATAGGGTTAAGATGTCAGCCGAATGGTCAAGCCAAAACCTCCAGCACCCTCTCTGTCCAACCAGTGCTTTGTTTCCCTGCCCAAGTAGCTGATACACACACACTTTGAGATTTGATTTATATACAAACTAGTTATGCCCCCTTCTGCTCAGACTATCAGGTAGTACGAACTGCCACCAACCACTACTATCAACTACTTGGGCAGGGACATGAAGCACTGGCTGGACAGAGAGGGTGCTGGAGGTTTTGGGTTGACCACTCGGCTGAGATCTGAACCCTATAGCTATGCCAATGGGGAGTCTTATTGGGGATCTGGAGAGAGAGGGAGAACCCAGCCCCAGACTGACTTTGATCTCTGTGTGCTATCAATGCAAATAAACGCTGAAAAGTACTGGCTCCCATCAAGAAATATATGACAACTGGATAAAAAAACTCTTGTTTTAATTATAACAAAGACAAGAATGATTTAGCGCTTTCATCCACAGCAATGTGGACTTCATCAGAATCTCTGTGTGCTCTCAATGGAAATTGTACTTTACTGTCTGTGTACTTGTTATCCTCCAAATGTGCACGTCCCTCACTGGTTGTGGTGAGGATTGAGGCTCCTTAATTACTGGACCAGTAAATGGGTGTCGCAGGTTTTTTATAATGGTATTTAGAATATGGTGACCAAATCTGAGTTTCTTGTATATGACAATGCCTAGTAACTTACTATGAGTTACTATTTCAATATTAGTGTTTGGAGATGTTATTAGGAAGGATTATTTTGACTATTATATTGTTTGGGAATGAATAGCATCAGTTTGGTGTTATTGGGATTCATTTATTATGAAAAGAAAGGAGGTCAGTCAGATCTCTTATTCTCCCTCTCCTCTTCTTCTTGGTCCTTGCTCTTACCTGTGCACAGAAAGTTGTCTTTTTGGTATACTCATCTCCTCTAGACTCATCACTGGTTATAGTCTCTATTTCTTTTCTAACCCCATTCAGTGTTCTTTTCCATCTCCCATTTTTTCTTTTGCATGTGCATTCTAAATACTAGGAAGGGGCTTCAGCGGCCATCTTTCTGTCGTCTTGGCCTGTCTCAGCCCTTTTTCTCTGTGCAGATCAAGCTGTGCCATCTCCTTACACATTTTACTTCACTCATTGCCTGCACTGGGCCCAGAAATGGTTTGGCACCTGGTGGGAAGCTAAATTCCAGCACAGCAGGGTACTGCAATCAGATTTTTAGCTGAATTTGTTTCAGTTCTTTTATCACACTGTCAAGAAACTCCTTCTTTTTAACTCAGTATTAAGGGAATAGTCTTGATTGACAAATGTTCTATTCCCCAACCTGCAGTATTTATTTCTTTTTTCCAGAGTTCTGACAAGCAACAATCATTCAGTTGCTTCATCATGAGCTTTTTGCAATCTCTTCCTTTAGTTCCTTCTGCGAAATTAATAAAATTAATATTTTTCTCTTCTCATTCTGTCCTCCATTTCTCCCTGCTTTTCCCTGGTTTCTTCATGTAATGTTTCTAGTTTTGTTGGTTATTGGCATGCTCATTTTCCTATGATCTTAGGCCCTCTTATTTCCCTTTCAGTACTATTCAACTGTCCCTCGATCTCTTCAAACCTTTTCTCCATTTTTTGCATGTATCCTGTTATACATTCAATCATCCTCTTCATTTCATTCTAAATCATATTTACCTTCTTCTTCAGTTCTCTTGCTGTCCCCTCACCATCAACTCCCTGGTCTTCCATAACTCACTGCTTTTCTTCATTGATTGCTTCCCTTTTACTTGATTAGAGCTGTTTGGAGTCAGAGTTTTGTTTGAGTTCCTTTTAACATTCCTCATTAATGCTTGTCACTTGTTTTCTGCCTTTAAAAGTGGTGGTGGGAGTGGGGTAAATCACCTCTCTTCCAGGTAGCAGCAATATCAAGGCTGCCTGCTCAGCCTTGTGCCATACTGCAAGTCCAGCACTTCACTTTCTTGGCCAAAACGTGTATATAATATATAATGTGTGTGTATGTATATATATATATATATATATATATATATATATATATATATATATATATATATATATATATATATATATATATATATATATATATATATATATATATATATATATATATATATAGATATATATATATGTATATATATATATGTATATATATATATATATATATATATATATATATATATATATATATATATATATATATATATATATATATATATATATATATATATGTATATAAATGTGTGTGTGCATGTATTTACATACATATGTGTGTGTGTGTGTGTGTGTGTGTGTGCATATATGCAAATCTCTCTCTCTCTCTATATATATATATATATATATATATATATATATATATATATATATATATGGATGCATATGTCTGTTCTCCTCTCTCAAGATTCACTGAAGATTGTCCCACTTTAGAAACTAATGTATTTTTGGTACATTACACTCTGCTTGATTGTACATTGCACTGTGCTTGTTCACTGGAATGTATATACTCAGTTTTTCTTTGTAATTAGTTTGAACTATTCTGTTATTGCTTACATTTCTGTATTTTTCTCTTTGTGATATGTTTTGTATTTCACCACCTTGTAAACAAATATAAATAAATTCATATGTGGATTTTGACAGATATAGTCTCTCACTATAACTTTTTTTTTTTGTTATTAACTCCTGTTAGGCAGTAAGTGGCAGCTGGTGAAGATGTTCTTTGATTTTGTAGCATTGGTAAACCAAGTGCCAGACATACGTTAATACTTTGCTGTTAGTTTTGCTGTTTTTAATATTTCCTGTTCTATCCAGTTTTACACTACTGTGTATTTCTGTTTGTAATTTGCCTATGGCTGGGATCGTGGCCAAAAATAGTCCTTCTGGAGTGCCCCACCTAATTAATAAACAAAGAAATATTTATTTAAGGAACCAGTAAGGAAGCACTTCAGTGACATTGCAAGAAGTGAATAAAATCAGCATGAAGTATGTTCTAAAATTCTAGCACCACCAGATGGCGATATACAATCCTGTTACCAGGAAGAATAATGCATCCTTTTGTGATGTATTAAGCATTTCAAAATACATCAGCTGTTGCCAAAAGTATGCTACAAGACTGGTACAACTGAAACTATATTGTCAGTGTTCATTTCAAAAATTACTTAACAAAAGTATAATACAGCACTATGGATGTAACCAGCTGGCAACATGTGCTAATGACAGTGAGGATAGATAGGTAGTAATTTACTAATATATCACCAGTATGGATGCCAGCTGAATGTTTACAGCTATGCGTATAGTCTTTGTTGGCAAACATCAGTCACTGTACCAAATGCTGTCTTCCACTTTGCCTGATGTGACCTTAACTAAGTTGTTTTAGTTGCAGTGATTACCTAGAAACATGACATGAACATGGCTGACTAAGGTATGGATCTTGACAGGGTCACATGGTTTTGTGTAGTGACATCTGTGTAGATCAGTGTGTGTGATATACCTTTAAGAAGCTTTCCAGTGAGTCAGCACATGCATATAAGTACTGAGCACGTGCAAGCAACAGTGCCATTTTGAGTGAGCAGCCAGAGTGAGAGCTTGTAAATATGTAGTCAGTCAGTTAATTAGATAGTTTGCTAAGTTTAATGCTCTGGATATCCATCCTTATTTATTTGTATTCAATAAACTACTTAAATGAACACCAAAGCCTGAATGTCTTAATGCACATAAGAAGAGCGACATGGTGTTTAGAATGGGATCCAGAGTTACAGCCATGAGGCAACCAGTTAAAGTTGGAGGAATATACAGTAGTGGATGAATCCCTACTGCTTAAACAACAGATCAGAAACAAATTCCAGGTACTAAGACTTGCTTACATAATTTCTTTGGCTGCAAATATAAAACAAAGCACCCAGAATGCTCAAAACAAATTTCTTATTAAACAAAATGTCCATAACTGCGACATATTAATAAACATTTTCAAAATAATTACAAAAATGTTTGAAACAATATCTGAATTGCATAAAATGTACAAAAAGGGGAAAATTACTGTATTTTTTGCTATGTGCTACTTTTTCATATTAGCTAAAGCTATTCAAAATATCCGGTGTGCAAAGTGTTTGCAAGTGTGTGCAGCATTACAGTGCAGTTATGTCACAAAGTAAAGTGGTTTCAAAGAATATTTCACAAAGTACAGTTATTTCAAGGCATATTTCACAGAGTACAGTATTTCACAAAAACCACACCTCAGTGGAACAAATAATCTCTCTCCAAAAACCACAAGCACAGCCAGAAGATGAAGTTGAGATGATTTAATAATCCAAAATACTTAGTCACAATAAACAGTAAGCGCTTTCATCCAAATCGGACTTCTTCAGACTGAATAATGTGTATAAAAACATTGTATCTTAAATACTATCTAAAAACCACATGACATTCTATTAATGATGTAACTTCCTTATTTTGAGATAGACAACAAAATCAGATCTATCATTGAGGCCAGGTGGATAGCAAGCATTCAATTTAACGTGCCATAAATATTCTTTCCAACCCAACTCATCTTCTGCATCAAATCTATTAATAACATTTGTTACTTCATCCAATACAATAAATTTAAAATCTTCATGACATCTTGTGTTGTTTTTTATAATGTTTACTAAGTGCGTTTTTGTCATCTTTTGTAAGGACAGCATACCTATGTTCATATAGTCATCTATTAAGTTGTCTTGTAGTACGCCCCACATAGAAGGATCACAGCACATACATAGTACTAAATAAACAAACTTAGATTTACAATTATATCTTCCTTCTGTTTTAATGGTATATCCACCCACTTTTAACTCATTAAAAAACTGCACATGTTACAATTAAACATTTAAACATTCCTGGATTAGTAACACTATTTCTCAAGGTAAGTGGGGAATTCAATTTGGCTTCAAACATATTTTTGAAACTTTTACCTTTCTTCTGCACAAATACTGTTTTTTCACCCATTGCCCTAGCTATCTCTGCATCAGATTTTAACAGTTTCCAATTATTCATAATAATACTTTCAATCGATGTTGCATCTATACTATTTTCTATCTGCCTAGATGTGACATAATCACTAGACATTGCTATAACATTAGTAGCAACATTATGATTATTTCTGAATGATCTACTCTCTTCTAGGGCTTCAACCACTGTTTTTTGTGGGAATCCTCTATTGACAAATTTAACACAGAAACTCACTTTGTTTAATAAAATCAGCTTCTTTGTCAGTTAACACGACTGTTCTTTTTAACTGGCTTTTGATGATATTGTTCTTAGTCTTTTTGGGGTGCAGACTATCATAGTGCAAATAAGCATTATTTTGAACCTCCTTTTTGTAAATAGACGTACAAAGACATTCTCCTTCCTTATAAATATTTAGAGCTAAAAAATTAATACTCTGTTTGTCTATACTAGAGGTAAACTTCAGATAGGAACACACCATTCAAGTAAGAAAGAAACAAATGAATGCCGTCCCCTCTCCAGATTAAAAACACATAATCAATAAAACGTTTATAGAACAAAATATTTTTCATATACATAGTTTCATAGATATGACATCTTTCCCATCCTTGCATGAAAATATTTGCATAGCTAGGGGCCATTGCTGCACCCATAGCTACGCCATTGATTTGTTTATAAAAATTATTATTAAATTCAAAATAGTTGTAACTCAAAATCAAATCAAGCATTTCCATCACATGGTTGATCATCTCATATGAAAGTTTGTGAGCCCTCATCAATTCAAATTGAACTGTTTCCATTTCTTCATTATTTGAAATGACCGTATGCAGAGACTTGATGTCTAAGGTACCCAAATAATCATCATCCCTAACTTTTAGCTCCTTGATTTTATTTTTTAAATCGAATGAATCTCGAATATTAGCTTCCTTAGCTAACACCATGGGTTGCAGATGTTTATCTACAAAAATGGCCAAGGTTTCTGTTTGGCTCCCACTACTGCTTACAATAGGGCACATCGGTGGATTATCTAAATCCTTATGAATTTTGCCCTGACCAAATATTCTGCTTATTTTAGGAGCTTGTAACACCCAATTTGGTCAGTTATGCATCCAGTCATACCCATTCTTCTATTTGCCCATCTATAAACATATATTGTTTTTTAATTTCTGCAAAAGAAACTTTTTTATAAAAAGTTACATCCAATAGCATTTCTTCCATTTTATTAATATACATATTCCTATCTAAAACAACTAAAGCATTTCCCTTATCTGCCTTAATAAATAAAATAGCTTAATTATTTAACAAATCATTCAATATTTCTTTCTGCTTAATAGTTAGGTTAAAATACTTAAATTCCGCTTTATTATTAAATAACTCAATAATCTGTTGTTCACATAACATAAGAAATAATTCTAACTCCTTCTTTAATGGAGGATTATAAACACTGGGTTGGGTAAAACTTGCTTGCTGTTGATCACAATTAGGAAATAACAACTTAAAGTTTAATTTCTTAACATATTCTCTCAGTGCATTGATAGTATTACATTTATCTGCCCTTTTCGAAGGGACAAAGTTCCACCCTTTTTTCAGCACTTGACAGAGTTCTGGATTAATGAATATACTAGATAAGTTAACTATAACAAAAGCTGTATTTACAGTACCTTGTGTACTCAAAGTTTGGAAAATGTATTTTTGACATTGCACTATATATTGTTGCTGGGAGCTGCTGTTACTTCTGCCCAAGTTCTGTTCTTTTTCCCATTGCGCTGATACACCCTCACCAACTGACTGTAATTCGTTTTCTGAAAACCCTTATTCACGCTTCTGAAAACCCTTATTCACATTATCGGACACATTGTTACTAGAATTAGTTGCCATTTCTTCATGAGACATGCTCGCATTCTCACCATGTTGAGCTATCCTTTTCGATTTCCTTGGGACGTTATCTCCCAACTGCACAGTCTCTGTCTCGCTATGCTCACTGGTTGATGACGTTAGGCTGTGCTTGTGATTTTTGGAGAGAGAGCACAGTATTTCAAAGAGTTTATTGTGTACTCTGTGTGTATGAATGTTCATACATAATTACAAGGGCCATTTTGCATTGTGTTTTACTATACTCTGTGGGCATGTCAAAAGGATTTCACAGACCTGCACTGCTTGTGTTTGATAACAGTATTGCAGAAAATTGGAGAGTGTTTGAGCAGCAATACAATATTTTCATACAGGCTGCTTTTTCTGACAGACACACGTACAAAGGCATTTATTCTGCTTAATTTAGCTGGTTCAGGGGCCATTGAAAGAGAGTGTTCATTTGTGTATGCACCTGCTATGTTTGCAGGGGAGGGGGAAGACCACCATATTGTGGTACCGGCTGAAACAAGGGAAGACCCTGAGTGCTTAAAATGTAAATTTAGAGAAATGTGTAACTCCCAAATGAATATTACAATGGAAAGGGAAAGGCACTTATTTTACACAGGAGATCATAAGCCTGGTGAAACTTTTGCAACATATATAACTGACTTCAGAAACATGACTAAAGTGTGCAGATTTGGTGATTTGAGAGATGAGTTGATAAAAAGACAGGCTGGTGTGTGGTATTAACAATAACACAGTAAGAAAGATTTTGCTTTGAGGCAGTGATTTGACTGAATAAGGCCACTGAGATTTGTCAGGTATACGAGTTTACATAAAAGCACACAAGTATGCTTACAAGTGAGATTAGCTGTGGAAGGTACAGTAACAAAGCTCATGTTGATAGTATGCAACGTGTGATTAAAAGAAACAGGCCCAAGAACATGGAAGCTACTGTCAGTCCTGTTACAGTCCCTGGGAAACCCCAAGTCTTTCTATTAAATTCCAGGGCATGCTCAGTGAAGCATAAGGGTGACTCAGCAAAGTCAAGAAATGTCCCCCCATGTAGCTTTATAGTCAACTATCATAATTGTGGTGGAAATCATGAACCCAAAAGAGAAAAGTGCTTAGCTTTTGGTCAGCAGTGTCATTCTTGCAATAAGTGGAATCATTTCAAAAGGTTTTGTAAATCAAATAAGACACATTCTTTTATTAAATGGGGCATTCCATGCGGCAGGTTGATCAATTAGAAAGCTGGAACCCTACTTTTTATGTTGATGGTGTGTCTGTGCTTGATGAAATGGTCAGTGCAGTAGATTTGTGGGCAAAGAATGAGATCTTTTGTACTGTTTGGATTAATGAGTCCTGTAGAGCTCAGTGTAGATACTGGCTCAAAATGCAATGTTATGTCAGCAGAAATATTTGCTAGAGTAAAAGCTGCAGAACAACTTATTTGCCAAAGTGTGTGAAGCTTGTTACTTATAGTGGTGAAGAGATTCAAACCGAAGGCTTAGTTGTGCTTTCATGTTACTGTGCTGGGTACAGCTATGACTTGCAATTTTTCTTAGTCAAGAGACATGTGCAGTCATTATTAGGCCTCCGAGACCAGTTTGAAAATGGGACTACTTTCACTTAATAAAGAAGTTCACCATATAAGTCTGAATGATAACAGTTCAAATTTTTCCCAGACTATTTTTTTGCCGACAAACTAGGCAAACTACAGTTGTGTACACCATGAAGTTAGACCTAGCGGTCAGTCCAGTTGTCACACTAGTGAGGACATTTCCAGTAGCTATGCAGAACAGAGTCAAAGCCGAGCTAGACAGGATGGTGCAGCTAGGAGTAATTTGTTCATTAGAAGAACCTACTGAATGGGTATCCTCCACGGTAGTAGCTCATGAGAATAGCTCAGATGATATGAGAATATGTATTGATCCCATAGATTTGAACAAAGCATTAAAAAGGCCTCATCATACAGTATACACAGTCGAGGAGGTTGATGCCCTCATGCCAAATGCCACTGTTTTTTTTGTCTTAGATGCAAAGAGCTCATTTTAGCAAATTTTGCTTGACTAAAACTCTTCATTGCTAACAACATTCAGTACTCCATTTTGAAGATACAGATTTCTAAGAATGCCATTTGGGATAGATTCTACCAGTGAAGTCTTTCAGAGTGCGAGGGAGCAATTTTTTTCAGGCTATCCATGTGCTATTATAGTAGATGATATTCTAGTAGTAGGCAATGGTGAAGTTGAACATGACAGAAACCTCAAGAAAGTTCTGGAAAGAGCACGTCAAGTGAATCTTAACTTGAATCCTCAGAAGTGCAAATTCAGGCTATGAGAAGTTACTTATGATGGTCACTTGTTTACCAGTTCAGGCTTACGACTAGATCCTTCAAAGCAAACATCAATTCTCGAGATTCCAACTCCAGACAATGTCCAAGGGCTACAATATTTTCTTGGCATGGGCAACTATCTAGGCAAGTTTGTTCCAGATTTAAGCCAACTTACAATGCCATTACAATAGCTGACACACAAAGATGTAATTTGGTCATGGTCAGAACAGCACCAAAGATTATTTGATGCCCTAAAACAGAAAATTGCCAATCCACCAACTCACAGCTACTATGATGTTCACATACCAGTTACTCTTTCCTGTGATGCTTCTTAATTTGATTTAGGTGCAGTCATTCTTCAAGAGGTTAGACCACTAGCCTATGCATCGAGAACTCTTACCCAGACTGAGATGCAATATGTCCAGACTGAGAAAGAGCTCTTAGCAATTGTGTTTGCATGTTCGAAGCTCCATGATTATATTTATGGTCAACCTGCCCAGATCGAAACTGTTCAACCTCTTGTTACTATTTTGAGAAAGCCCATGCATACAGCTTCAGCTAGACTGCAACGTATGATGCTCAAACTGCAAAAGTACAATTTTATTCTTGTTTACACAATAGGCAAACTTCTTTATCTTATTGATACTTTATCCAGATCACCCAGCAAAAAGCACAGAATGGCATAACAATGAGCAACTTGATTTTGAAGTCATGGAAGTGAGAAATTTTTCTTCCACACACCTTGATGAGCTCAGAACTCACGCAGTTTCAGATCCAATTCTCCAGAAGCTAAACCTCTTTATCAGTTGAGGATGGCCTTTGCAATCTTGTTTACCAGTAGAAGTGCAACCATATTTTCCATACAGAGATGAGATTTTGTCAGACAATGGTATCATCATGAAATGTCCTAAAGTGATTGTTCCAAAATCCTTGCAACAAGAGTAAATTCAGATCTTGCATCATGGCCACCCAGGACTGATTCTACTAAAAGATGGGTGAGAGGTCTAGTATTTTGACCTATGTCAAGAGATATTGAGAAAGTACTTTTGTCTTCTTCAGTATGTAATAGTACAAAGCCACATCAACTGAAAAAAACACTTAATTTAAGCCAGATTCCTGAACTACCTTGGTTGACGGTAGCCACAGATATCTTTGAGTGGAATGGTCATCATTACTTGGTGTTAGTAGACTCTTATTCAAATTGGTTTGAGATTCACCTATTTCCTAAAATTTCCAGTACTGTCATTACTAAGTTAAAGCACAATTTTTCTGTCCATGGTAGTCTGCACAGAGTTGTTTTTGACAATGGTGCACAGTTTATAAGCCAGCAGTTCAAGAAACTTGCAGAAGAGTGGGACTTTTTTCATATTACGAGTACTCCTGAATACCCTCAGTCAAACAGTTGGCTGAATGTGCAATTCAAAGTGCAAAACAGTTGTTGAGAAATTCAGATGTGACAATACCAATGTTTTTCTAAACTTGTTAAATCTCAGAAATATTCCTTGTGATAATCATCTTGGCTCATCTGCCCAGAGGCTTGTGTTGAGACAAACCAGAACCACACTATCAATCAATAGTAATTTATTGGTGTTTACTGGCTAAATGAGTGTAGTCTAGTAGCTGTAGTATTGTTCCCTGCCCTCCCTCCATGTTTATGTCTTGCTGTTATACTTGGTGATTTTGCAGTTGCCCGTCCCTACTGTAAATTTGATCTGGGACACTCCTCCCAGTCTAGTGTCATTAGCTCATTCTACCTAATACAGAGAGAACATTTGAGAAGGCCAACCCACTTAGTATCCTAACCTTGAATTATCTTCTGCTTCTCCTTTCTCCCTTTCCTTTACCAAAAAAAAAAACTTTGCTAGGATCTCCCTGTGTTCTGCTTAACTGTAAGACAAAAAATTTTAAGCTTGTTTCCTGCCTTTCCGGTAACTAGTCTAGTCCAGATGCAGATTTACTATATCCAGAACTGTTTGTAATCTTCTGAGCCCCCCCCCCCCCACCAGCCTGTCTATGTTGGAGGGAAGCCTGCTAGCTTATTAGTGGGAGTGGTAAGCACTAGGTAACCTATCTACCACATAAGGAGTGGTTTCTGGCCCAGAAATTGTAGTTAATGGCTGTTTGGGCCATTTTTCCATCTCTCTCAACTTTCTGATTTAAAAGCCCGCATTTGCACTTGTTTCCCCTCCTTCCTGTAACTAGTCTAGTCCAGATACAGGTTTGCTGTAACCAAGATTGTTTGTAAGCTCCTGAGCCCCCCAAGCCTTTCTGTGTTGGAGGAAAGCCTTCTAGCTTATCAGTGGGAGTGGTAAGCACTAGGTAACCTATCTACCACATAAGGAGTGGTTCTGGCCCAGAAATTGTAGTTATTGGCCATTTGGGCAATTTTTCCATCTCTCTCAACTTTATGATTTAAAAGCCCACATTTGCACTTGTTTCTTTCCTGTAACTAGTCTAGTCCAGATACAGATACAGATTTTTAGCTTCAGTATCTGTCTTGTTCAGAACTTGTTGTAAGCACTAAATAAGCTACAAATTACTACAGCACTCAACCTTCCTCATTACCTAGAGGAAAACAGTTTTTTGTAATTACTTTCCTCACTTGCTTAGAGAAAAACAGCTCTTGTACTCTCCTCACTTTCCTCACTTGTCTAGATGTAAATAGTTTTTATTCAGGCATGTGCAAGGGTCAGGTCCCAGTGTTCTCTCCTGTCTATCTGATGAATCTGGGCATCTTGTGGCAATGTAGCAATTGCCTCATGTACACAGACATCCCTCTCCTCCTACCACCCAACCCTACAACCTGTGAGAGATGCACTTATCTAGCCAAACTGAAGGTAAAGCTCTCTCCAACCAAGACTGATCTTGACAGTCAAGAGGAGAAGGTAAACACTTGCGCCACATCACACTCATCACATAGTCCCACTAAACCTACACCACCAAAATCCACTCTCAATAATAATCTGCTCAAGCAACAGAGACCTCCAGAGCAGAAATGCAAGCAACCTCCATCCCCCAACACAACCCAAACAACACACAGTCCACAGACTCAGTGTGCCACTCAACCACAACCCATAAGGCAAAACAATGTACTCAACACACTAGTCATAGGTGACTCTATAGTCAGGCACACTGATGTCCCACTCACCAGGCTAAACAAGGAGAAGGTTACTGTCAGCTGTCAGGATCTGCAACATAACCCACACACTCAGGTCACTCCACAACAAGTACAAATATGACTCTGTCATTGTCCACATTGGAGTGAAAGACCTGAGACATACCTCCCTGGACTACATGAAAAGAGACATGGAAGAGGTCTCCGATCTTGTAGCCCAGGCAGATATGACCCTAGCCCTGAGTAGCATCCTGCCATCACCCAGAATGACGCCACAGTACAAGGACAAAATGATTGATTTCAACAATTGGCTAAGCTTCTGGTGTCATTCTAAAGGGATCCAGTATCTGTCTGCCTGGGACAACATGGTCGACGGACCACAATGCTTTGCCAGAGATGGCCTGCACCTGTCACCCCTGGGATTCTGGCTAAGGCTCTTCCCATCCCTATAGTGCCTTTTTTAGGCAAGGTTCAAATGACAAATTCACCACCGTAACAGGAACAGGCAAGCAAAAACTGAGGGTAATGCTAATCAATGCTAGAAGTCTAAAATCTCAAAATGCACTCCCTCGAGGCACTCCTTAAAATGGAGAACATCAATATCTGTTCAGTGACTGAGACCTGGTTCAAGGCTCCAGAGAGCACCCCTGCATTACCAGGCTAGAACTCATACCACACTTTTTGGCCATCTAAACTGGACCGGAACACCAAAGGCGGAGGTGTGTCCACATTCATTAAGGATATCCACACCTCCAGGCTAGTTGCTCAGCATAATGCATCTGAGGTTATCCAAGTGCAACTAACTCTGGGCAAAACTGCAATCCAAATTGTAGCTTGCTACAGATCTCCAACCATGCCCCAGGATTCCCACTCCTCTTTTCCTGATATACTGGAAAATCCTGATATACTGGAAAATATTAGGGTTCAACCAAACACCCTAATAATGGGCGATTTTAACTACCTCACCATTAACTGGAAAAACTACTTATGTACCAACTTCTTCACTCAATGCTTTCGGAATTCATAAATTCCAATTCTCTGGATCAACTTATCCACACCCCCACCAGGGGCATCAATATCCTAGACCTAGTCATTACCAACATGAGTGACCAGTGTTCCACACCTGAAGTCAACTCTTTGTTGGCCAGATCCGACCATAAGCTAATCACCATAGAGATCCACATCCCACCCCCACCCCCCATTAAGAAAACCATGGTAAAAAGTTTCTTCAAAGCCAACTTCATGCTTCTTAAGACAGAAGTGGCGAACTTCATGACACCCATGCAGATGGACAATACAATTATGACTACTGAATCCTACACAAATGCACTCTATAAGCACTTGCACGAGTGCATGGATTGTACTATCCCAAACAGAACTAAGACGCTATCCTTCAAAAAAAGGAAGCCAATCTGGTGGTCCCCTGCCATAAACAAACTCTACAACAGAAGGAAGAAACTGTTGCAAAAGAGAGTAAAATCCCATGAATGGAGGAGCTCCCTGGTCAGCCTCAGTAAGAAGCTAAGATCCCTTATAAGATCTTCCAAAGCTAGCTACGAAAACAAAATCACTACTAAATCCAAGGACACCCACAAAGCATTTTATAGCTAGGTCAGTAATCTCAATGGCAATAACCAGATCTGCTCTGAGTTACAGCACAATGGCATGGAAATTCCAGAACCAACTGATATTGCCAACACCCTGGCAGATAGGGTCAGTGCTAACTTTACCCCCCTCTCACCCCATAAAAGGCCCATATCTATACAGGAAGAATGCAGAGTCCCTGTAATCACAACTATGCAGGTAAAAGCTGCACGCTCTAAAGCCAAAAATACAGCATCCATAGGACCAGACAACATCCCAGACTCTGTTTTACATGAATTTCAAAATGAACTGGCTCCCCACCTAAGCACCATGTTCAATCATAGTCTCACATCATGCTTTGTGCCCACTGAATGGTGCACAGCAACAGTTATCCCACTCCACAAAGGGGGAGCCACCACTGATCCCGGGAACTATTTCCCTTTTAGCCTGATGAGCCTGGTCTGCAAGGCCATGGAACGTATCATCATGGAACTCATAAACAAAGACATTGGTAACCTCCAAACTCTGGACCCCACCCAGTTTGGGTTTGTGAAAAGCAGATCATGCCTCCTGAACCTGATTGATTTCTTTGAGGCAGTCACTAAAGCCTTTGAAGAGGATAAGGTGGTTCACACAGCCTATCTTAACCTTGCCAAGGCTTTTGACACCATCCCCCATTTTGGAATTATAGCTAAATAAATCCCTACGTCACAAGATGGGTTGCCAAATGGGTATCTGACAGAACCCACACTGTAAAAGTTGCATACTCCAAATCTGACATCAAACCAGTGACAAGTGGAGTACCACACGGTTCAGTCCTGGGACCTCTCCTGTTTGGTATCTACTTCTCTGAAGTATGGGCTAACACAGAAGGCATTTGGCTAGTGAAGTTTGCAGATGACTGCAAACTAGGAGCCATAGTCGAGTCCCCAAATGATGTGGACATCCTACAAAAGGGCCTCACTGAGACAGATAGCTGGTGTCTGAGCCATGGCCTCAAGCTCAGTGCCAAAAAGTGCATTGTCATCACCTTTGGTAAAAACTCTGTACCCATGAACTACCACATAGGCAGCAGTCTACTTAACACCGAATGTGTGATAAGAGACCTTGGTACCCAGGTGGACAGTAGTCTCTCCTTTGATAATCACATCACCACAGTAGTCAGGAAATCCTTCCACATGGCACACCTCATCACAAAATGGTTCTCATCCAAGAAAAAAGAGGTCATTGTTCCCCTCTACTCAACACTCATTAGACCCATTATAGAGTACAATGCCCCTTTTGGAATGTACCTCACAAAATATCTGCAGCAGCTGGAAAGGCCAGAAAAGAACCTCACAAAGAGGATTACTGGCCTCAAACAGATGCCGTACACTGACTGTCTCAAAAAACTCCAGCTTTACTCCGTAGCATATCTCCTACTCTGAGGTGATCTCTGCCTAACATATAAAGCTATGTCAAACCCAGAGCTGTTGGACATGCTACACCTAAAGAAATCTCAATCCCACCGAGCTACATGCTCTAGGGACTTAAACCTTGTCACCATAATAAACAGGACATGCTGGAGGGATAGATTTGTGTCCCAGAGACTTCCAATACTCTGGAACAAGCTACCTATCTATGTCAAGCAAAGTTCCTCATTAGCACTCTTCAAGAAAAATCTTGATGAGTGGATGCCGTGGATCACTTCTATGGCTCTGCTCAGCAGGGGCACAGGAAAATAACTTTCTTGGGTGGCGTAAGCCAGGGAACCTTGTTGGCTAGGCTTACTTAAGCCCTTGGGCTGCTAGGTTCATAGGTAGGTACTAGGCTATGTGCTAAGAACCACAAAACAGTAACTGTTGAAAAAGTGTTTGTCCCAGAAGTCTTACTGTGATAAAACCAGCAAACTGCTCAGTTCATTGAAAAAAGGGGAAGATAGTGAGGATGCAGATGTCAAAAGGTTTTTATCACATCAGTGAGTATGATATACCTTTAAGAAGCTTTCCAGCGAGTCAGCACATGCATATAAGTACTGAGCACGTGCAAGCAGCAGTGCCATTTTGAGTGAGCAGCCAGAATGAGAGCATGGAAATATGTAGTCAGTCAGTTATTTCATTTAAATTTAATATTCCTGCTATCCATCCTGATGTATTTGTATTTAGTAAACTACTTGAAAGATCACCCAAGCCTCAACGTCTTTTTAATGCACATAAGAAGAGCGGCAATCTGACCAGACTAAAGAGTGCATCATGGTCTTCAGCTGGAGACCACTCTTATAGTTACTTATATGAGCTTTCAAAGGTGTGAAATACTTTGCTGTCCTACGCTTCTTTCTCAGTATGTAGTAGTACATGAGAGCAGCTGAGGCTCCATGTACTAGTAAGAATTATGACTGAATTCTGTCCGATCATAACTGACTAGTTATGCGTTCTTGACATAAATGTCAAGCTTCTCATCGTAAGCTTTGCTTGCATGACTTTTATAGGTGAATTTCTTGACATCCTTGCCTTGAACACACACGTTTTTAACGCTCAAAGGCCCATTTCATTTTATCATTATCTCCATTTTTCCTGTTTTCTACGTGTCGAGGTGAGGCATCAGCTGTCACCATCTTTTTCGATTCAGTGTAGCTCCTACCTTCTTTGATGGCCATGCCTGACTGTTGCAGGTCATTCCTCATGTTGTCCATCCATCTCTTTGTGGGATGTTTTTGTTTGCTTCTTGCCTTCTTCCTGTGTCTCCTAAATCTTCTTCACCAGATTGTTTTCTGCTTTCTTGCACATGTGCCCAAACCACTGTAATCTGTTCTCTTTGACCTTCTCTTTAACTGCAGCTACTTTGGCTTCTGTTCAGGTGCCCTCCTTTCCTTGTCTGTTCTATCGTGTGCATCCTACCACTTGTGTCAAGTATTTTATCTCCATCACCTGTAGTTTCCTCAGTTGTTCTGCCTTCACTGCCCAGGTGTATGTGCCACAAAGTAGTGCTGGTTGCACCACTGGTTTGCACACCTTACTTTCCAGCTTTATTGCCTTTCCTCTGTCATACAGTAGCCCTGATGAGGGGCCAGATTATAAGCCCATATATTTTGGAAAGACATGTCTGATTGATTATCAAATAATTAGCAGTGCTGCAGTATGGCTGCAGGATGCACCAAGTGATGGCACTATTGCTGGAATAATTCAATAAATAATTATAAATAAATGAACACAGTTTACCTTTGGAAGTTGCACAGATTGTAACAGTGGGTCCTAAAGTACAAACTCTGATGCAGCAAAAATAAAATTTTAGTTGCTAATTCCACATTAAAACAATTAATTACAAAACTTGATTAAAAATATTTGCAGGAGTCTGTGCTCCCCTGCACTCCTTGTTAAGTAAAGATACTAACTTTGAGGTTATTATATGAGTAGGGGAAATACTGTGAAATGTTGTAACCCTGGACATAATGTGTATATATATTTATCCACATTTGCTCCAATAGTCTTGAAATTGATAAAATCACAGTTACAACAGGTTCCCCTAGTGATGCATGGTCATTAGTGCCATGATAGTAAAGGAGCAGCCAATCATATAAGCCACATAGAGGAAAGCAGTCAAAGAACTTGGATTGAAGGACGTTATCTGAACAGAATAATAAGAGACAAGAACTCCACTCTGAACAGTAGTTGTTAAACTCATTTATTGGAGCCCTTATGTTTTATATATGTATAGTTAGTCTATATGTTGTTGTTTACGTGACAAAGTATAGTGATACTTGTGATGCACTTTACAGTCAGGACCAGGATACTGAAAGAAGAAATGGAAATGGATTTACAGTCTCTGTCACATAGCACTCTGTAGTTCAGTCCTCAGATGATTTAATTTGAGATTACAGTCCAACAAAACTGCACAGTAAGTAACAGAGATTCAGTTTCCATCTATCCATCCCAGATGGCAGACATGCCTGCAGTGAAGTTAGAATGAGGCCTGCAAGTATAACTGAGTCAGTACTGTCATAACATTACTGTCAGTTCAACTGGAATGTAAAGAATGCCACCTGTTAACCAGGCCCATTGCTGTTGTACTGTAGAAGTCATAATATAATAGGATCATAGGATCATAAGAAGTTGCTAGGCTATTGGCCCTGAGGCTCTTACAAGCCTTCCCAAGAATTTAGCCCATGTTTCAACAAGTCAGCATCCTATGCCACTGTCCAGCAGGGGCACAGGTGGAATCCTGGGGTGTATTTTCTGTTCCTCATCCAGTTATCCGGGTTGTGCTTAAAAAGGGTTAATGAGGTGCTCTGCTTTACGTGGAGAGGGAGTCTATTCCACAAAAGGGGGAGTCTCTGGGACACAAATTTGTCCCACCAACAAATTCTATTGATGTCACAGACCAGGTTGAGGTCACATGTGCAGGTTACTTGAGTGGAGCTTGACTTGCAGATATGCAGTAGTCCCATCAGGGCGGGGTCTGAGTTTGCTTTGTATGCTAGACAGAGGTCACCTCTGAGGAGTCTGTAGGAGACTGAGTAGAGGGACAGGGCTTTTAGCCTATCTGTGTAGGGTTGATGTTTGAGGCTCTGGATTCTCCAGGTAAGGAACCTCTGTGGTCTCTCCATCTGCTGCATGTGCTTTGTGAGATACATGCTGAAAGGGGCATTGTACTCAATAATGGGTCTTATAAGGGAAGAATACAGGGATGTTATGACCACCTTGTTTCTGGATGAGATACCTTTACTAATGAGGTGGGCCATGTAGAAAGCTTTCTGTACAACGGAGGCAATATGGTGGTCAAATGTCAGTTTGCTATCAACCTGAGTGCCCAAATCCCTCAGGACTGATTGCGGACTTAGGAGCTTATTACCAGTATGATAATTTGTGGGGACGCCACTCTCCCCAAAAGGGATGATGATGCATTTTTTGGCATTCAGTTTGATGCGATGTTTCTGGCACCAGTCATTTGTTTGGGGGAGACCCTCTTGGAGGATGTCCACATCACTAGAGGAATTGATGACAGCACCCAGCTTGCAGTCATCTGCAAACTTGGTCAGCCATAGCCCACTAGATTTGGCCTGCATCTCCAAGAAGTATATCCCAAATAGCAGAGGTCCCAAGACTGATCCCTGGGGTACACTGCTTATTATGTGTGTACTACTTGAGGTGGCTTCCCCTAGTTTGACTAGGTGGGTTCTATCAGTGAGCAAGTTTGCTACCCATCTGGTAACATATGGATTGATGCCCAGTTGAGAGAGTTTATCCATTATACCTGAGTGGGGAATAGTATTGAAGGCTTTGGCCATGTCAAGGTAGGTGGTGTGCACTCTGTCTTCCCCTCGTCTATGGCCTTGGTGACTGTCTCAAAGAAGTTGACCAAATTTAACAGGCATGACCTCCCCTTGATAAAACCAAACTGTGTGGGATCAAGTGTCTGGAGGTTGCCAATGTCCTTGTTAATGAGGTCCATGATAATCTGCTCCATGGCCTTGCAGATCAGTCTACTTAGGCTGATGGGTCTATAATTTCCTGGATCAGTGGATGCTCCAGCTTTGTGTAAAGGGATGACACGGCTGTCCTCCACTTGGCTGAGACAAAGCCGGTACTCAGGCTTTGGTTGAATAGGGTGCCTAATGGTGTTGCAAGTTCCTACCTGAGTTCATGTAGGATACAGCTATTGGGCCCCATGGAGGATGTATTTTTTGCCTTTGAGAGGGCAGTGATGACTTGCTCCATAGAGATAAGGGGACGGAGGCAGGTACTGGGGATGTCCTGTTTTACTGATGGGGAGACAGAGGAGTGAAGTTTTCACTGAACCTGTCTGCCAGCAGGTTGGCTATATCTACAATGCTTGTGTATGTGGTGTCCTTGACCACCTGTTCTGAGTGGTCTGTGTACTTCCCTTGAGATTGGAGACATATGTGAAGAAGGCCTTATGATTGCCTTTAGTAGATGTGGCCAGTTTGGACTCATAGTTTGAGTTGGAGATTTCACTAGTGCTCTTATTTGCTTGTTCAGGCTAAGGAGAGATCGCTTCCAATTAGGCACTTGCTCCTTCTTGGTCCTGCACAGTAACTGATTGTTATGGTTACTGTTGGAATTTTGTGACACTTTTATAAATTATACTTTGATACACAAGTTATGTATTGATCATGTTTCAAGCAGCTACCTGTTGTTTTGTAGGGATAGTATGCAAATCTTTACCAACTGCCTACTTGCTTAGCTTGATCAAATATTAATGTCTGGGCAAGATTCAGGGTCCGTGAAATAAACATGAGAAATGAAAGGTTTTGCAGTGTTTATGCTGTCATTTTCTGATCCTTGTTTTCTTTCTCTATAGGGTTGCAGGGAGGATATAGATCAGTGTGTGTGATATTCTAGTCATCTCCCAAGGGTTTTAATACCTTATTTGGGGTTTGGTATAATGGCTAAGGTGATTACTTCAAAGTCACAAGGTACAGGCTTTGATTTTCACCTTCAGAAGGGAAATTGGTTAGGCTTGAAATGATCCACAAGGGCAGCTAGCCTAATACTTACCTATGGACATCAAGTGGTTTAGTTATTTAGAAATTGTTTCCATCATAAATGTAACAAAATTCCATTTTACCAACATCAAATATAATGGAAACTGACTAAATTCACCTACAATGTTCCCATATCAGGCAAATGCAGGCTTAACTGTATTATATTTAAAAATGGGAACTGGCCAAGGGACTTCACTCTTGATGCATCCAAGATGCTTTTTCATGAGATACAGCCACTCCTTTAGTCAAATGACAAATGTGACACCACCATCATTATATCTTTTGTACCAGATCTTTCTACCAGACTAAGAGGCCTTCAAGTTTCAGTTACAAAACAACATGTAAAATTATAGGCCATATAACACTAAATCAAAGTTATGGAACCTGTGAAAAACATAACTGATGTAAATTATGCCTCTAAGAACCATAGCAACAAATAAATTTCCTTCAGCAACTTAACCTAAATTTACTGAATCACTAGAAATACCAGCAAACATATGAAGGGAAATAATAATGCTCACTAATTATCTTTCAGAAAGATCATGGGGCAATTGTGCAGATGCCCAAAATAATGAACTTGCCATAGAAACTTAATCTAGAGCTAAATCGCATCTTGGTCCTACCACCCCAAACAAAACTAGCCAAATTAAAATTTTGACAAACAAAAAGGTACTACAAGTAGCATGTGCAAAAAAAATCACAATTAATAAAAATCTGCTGATGTAGGATAATGGCTACCTAGAAGAAAGATGTTTGTAGCTTTGTAAATTAAGTGTCACAACATAGCCAACTCTGTTGGCATAGAGGAATAAAATCCACCAGGTGACCTCCGATTGTTTAGCATCTTAGGCACCAGCTGGAGCTAACAGGTGAGGAAAATAGTGATGCCTCTCTGCATGGTCACCTTTCTGTGATAGGGGAAGGATAAAAATGAGGTTTTGGCAGAGGCAGGCTTGTTTTACAAAGTTTGATGGACTGTGACTTGGAAGGAGTTACTGAATTGGTTTGGGGGCAGTCAGTGCAGGCATTAATAACCCAGGACCTAGGCTAGAAATGTTCCTGTGAGCATGCCTCATGGCTCAGCCAACCTACTAAAGTGATACCAGCAAACTAAATGACCTCTCATGCTAAACTTCTGCAAGTAGCAATGATAGCTTCCCAGCTAAATTACCCCCTGTGGGAGACCTGTCATTACCAGAATGGAGACGCTGGCAACCCCACTGCAGAAGGGTTAAGGGAGCAGATTAGTATTTCTTTTATGCGGACAAGTAAAAGTACATTTCCTGAAACTTTATAATG
>NC_056741.1:1202299191-1202363275 GCF_019279795.1 Protopterus annectens
TACGGAATAACCAAAGATGGCAGCATAAACAAACGGGCGGGGGTAGGGTTGCCACCTTTCCAAATGGCCAAAGTGGGACATTTGTGCTACAAACATCAGATTTTGCAGGGCAAAACATACCCACAGCCAGTACAAAGGACAGAACTTCAGTTGTTTGCCTGAATAAAAGTTTATTCTTGTAGCATTTTTGTTCCTTGTTCTGTTTCGTATAACATTTAGGTGTTTCAGATACAGAATAACTGTTTTATGCAACTATTACATACAATATAGAAAATAATTTTGTCCTAAAATCTCAGGACATTTGCCATTTTCTCACAATATTTTGCAGGACACAACTGCCCAAAGAGGGACTGTCCCTCGCAAAGTGGGACAGGTGGTAACCCTAGGTGGGGGGGATTGAACTCACAGGCATAAGCTCATGCAATCTCTGAATGTGTTATCTATTTATGCAATTCCACCAACACACACAGACACACACACACACACACACACACACACACAATTCTAGCATCAAACACTCATACTGCTATCTCTGAACTATTGAACTTAGCAGACAATTTCCAGTACTGAGCAAAACCTATACTCTGGTAGACTACAGCTATATTAGGTCAACAGATTGCTAACATTTATATTATAATTCATGAAACAAGTATACTCACCATGACACTTTCTAAGGCACTGCACATTTTCTGCTGTAGCTTCTGTGGCTATGGAGAGAGAAACAGGAGTGTGTAAGATATGTGGATGGCACACACTGGCAGGTTGTATGTATAGTTAAGACAAGGCTTACTTACAGTACATTTGGTAGGTTGCAGCTTTGTCTTGTCCTCTCACCAGCAAGGAAGTCTGGATGGTATTGTCACATGTTACTGTAATGACTGTGACATTGCTGACCTGTGTGCAGGATACCCATGAATATGTAATAGCCTGTACCAGAGTATTCAAGGTCTCAGTTCTTTATTGGAGTCCTTCATATCCCTCCTCAATTAGCCAGTGACTATGCTCACTGTGGAAGAGATAGAGGAAGATTTTTGACTTCTCCGTGTACCATCTCTGTGCCCTGTAAGGTGCGGTCTCATCTCCCTTAGAGGACATGACTACACACTGAGAAATTGCAGAGAAATATGCCTGGCATCTAGCGGCCATATGCATACTTCATTTTGACAATTGGTGCACAATGTGGGGCACCTCAGTTGCATGACTTGTGGGACATCCCAGTATCTGTACTGTATTACAATGTTTTAACTATGGCTGCAGGGTGTGAAACATAGCAGACTTGTCTGTGCTTATATGCTATGAATAAAGTATGCAGTACACTGACTCCATGTTCTTGAGATAAGGTGTGATATTACATATACCACTCCAGAGTCATGGAGTGAACTGTGTATGTGTGTTGCTGCCCGCAGCTGCATAAGCATGTGCATGATGTGTACAATTCAACATGAAATTTGACCAGTATGCATGATGTGGAGACATAGTAAGTAGTTGAGCCCTCATTTGCATAAGCACCATGCCCAGACACATACATCTGCACAATCTAAGTGTGAGAGAAGGCATTAAGCCTCGTTACACTATAGAAGCATTTTTGGAGCTGCAGTGTCTAAACCTGCAATAGGTAAATCTCTGATTGCTTAGATGCATTGGTTCCCAGCTTCTGTAAGGTAAGTACTACATTTTCAGCTTCACTTTTTAAACTATGGGTACTGTTAGCTGCTATGTTAGTTAACTAAACAGTGAAGTGGTATTGACATTACATTTATTGGTTACCAAATGGGCAGAGGTAAGAGGGGTACTACAAGCTAAGGCAATAGTCATGCCAAAGGATCATTAAGAATGATGAGAAACATACCCCTGTTCTGTAGCATATACATATACCACATGTGCAAAAGCCTTTTGAACAATGATAAGTAACAGTCATGTTACCTTGGGGAGTGGGAATGTTAAGGCTGTTGTAGTTTTGGGAATGTTAGGGCTGTTGTAGTGGGGGGGGGCATTTGGTCAATACTGTTATGTGCCTGACATTAGGTAAATGGTCTGGATGGATAAATATGACTGTTAAGCACACCTGCAATATGATATATGGACAAATGGGACAACGGTGTGGTAAGGGTTGGCTGGACCACTCCTGGCCACAATGCTAATAGCACTGTTTTCCATGCCTAAGAAGGGACTCCCAGGTCTGTGGTAAGTTCCATGGTAAACAGAAAAACATTGGTAACACTGCTGAGAAAGATACATGTAAAACAAAGTTATCTGAGGCAGAGAATGAGATGCTACTCCAGGCCCTCCTACACCATGGCTGATGCCTGATTGAGCAGGTTCTTGCCAAACCAACCTACCTGAAATATGCCTGCAAAGGTCTTGTGACAGATTTTAATGCTGAGTAATCTGAGGCATCTGTTTGCATGCAGCACACCTTCGTGCATCACCGTGCAGTGGCGGTAACCATTGGTGGTTATAGATGCAAAAGCTAAAGTAGATTTCTTTTCATTAAAAGCTGCCCATGCTCCAGCTGAGGAGTCCTTTAAATTGTACTTAGCTGCTCAGAGACCTCCACAGTGGGGCTTTCTACAGCATTTGCCAATTTAACTGAAATCTCCTAATCCTAATAGTCTGGTACCCCTTGAAAACCCCAGTAGTATAGGCCCAGCATTAATCCTCCAGTTAAACCACATCCTTCCTCATTAAAGTAAGCAAATTTGCACCTAGTATTATGGATGGTCAGTTCTCCTTCATTTCTTCTGCCAGCCTGATTGACATGGGTATCATGAGGCAGTGTACCAATTGCCTCATGTACACTGACAACCGACTACTCCTAAACCACTCAAGGTTAATTTGTGGGAGATGCATATACACTAAGAATTTGGAGTCCTTGCTCTCTTGTTCACAGTACAGAGCCAATGAATAGGTTGTCAGCCCACATACTACATCTCCTGCAGAAACCATGATCTCAATACATAAAACATCATATGTGGAGGTACTCACCAGAAATTTATCTAAACACCAGAGACCTCCAAAACACAAACATGCTACACCTAAAACAATACCTACAGCACTCAATACACATGAAACCACAAGCACAACTGTCTTGCCAAACAAGCCCTTAAGGCAAGGCACATCTAAACCAAATATCTGATGTTTTTAATCTTCTTTCCACTCATCATTGATGGGGTCAGTTCCGAGCCCTTGGAACTGAGTCAGCCTTTTACCAAGCTCATACCAGCCAAAAACTCTTGAGCTAAGCTTCTACCCAGAATGCCCTTCTCCCTGTTACCTCAGATCTTGTTTGCCGCATAGCCATAAAGCCGTGTTTCAGCTGAGTTCTTAGCTAAGTGGTCTACCACTTCAACTCTGACTACCACTTTGGCACTGAGCATTTTTTCGACCAAGCTGGATTTGACCCCATTAATCCCAGTCTCAAAACTTGAGACATCAGTGCCAGCAGACCTTGCACCATGGATCCGATACTCCCCTTCGGTAGATCCGTTCCTGGGCCAGATGTATAGCCCATTCATTGACCGAACTGACTCTCCATCCACAGTATCCACTAGATCCACTAGGAGCCTGTCGGAACACGATGTGGTGCATCTTGTGGACAAGCTGTTGGCAGCCAAGGGGATACCCACAGTTTCTAAAACCTATCCCCCTGCAGGACTTCAGTTGGTTTCTCCACAGACTCTCTTAGACTCCTCCTTCGACCATTCTGGTTCTGAAGCTTTCTGCTCTGACGTACTTCTCTGAACCCATCACCTCAGCACCTATAGTGGACCTCACTCAGGCTCCAGGTTTGCCCGTTTGGTTCTCGGTTCCTGTGGAACTGGTCCTTCCTCAATCTGGGGATTGGGGGCCGGGTACCTTGGCTTGGGGCACGGTTCCGTGTTTGTCTTTGGTTCCATCCTCTGTGTTGATAGCCATGTCAGCACTGATCCTGCTTGAGGCTCCAACCATGGGGTTCATCAGTGTGGGGTGACCCTGATCCCGAGGTTGTCTTTCTCAGTTCTGGTCTCCTATCCTTCTTTGGGTGGACCTGCTTTCTGCATGATGGAGAGGGCTCTCACTTCTGGAAGCACTCCTTTGACGTCAGAACCCCAGTTTTTGCCCCATGAGCTACAGCTGCCAGAGACCACCTCCCCAGACCACTGGGCAGAGAAGCCACAGGACACTCCTGTTCAGGGTACCCGCTCTTCCAAGTCCTCCTCTGAGGAGCACCCTCAAAAGATGATGTGCAAGAGGAAGCACATGGACTCACCTGAGCAGTCTTTTTAACGGAAGACATGGAATACGATGATGGTGAAGGGTCCCCACAGTCACCTCCTGATGATGTCTCCAATGGAGACATCCTGGAAATGCTAAAACAGAGGTGTGACTGGAAGCCCTCCAACCCTTCATCTGAGGAGTCTGTGTTCCTGCAGGCTTTCCGCACCTGGCCTTCTACCTCTTGGGTGACTCCACCTGCCGATGAGCTCATCCAGCTCATTGTGAAGTGCACTTGGAAGAACCCTGATTCCATTGAGGCGATCCCTTGGAGACCTGACAAAATTATTTCCCCTCCTGAGGAGAACCTGCATTGGTCCACAGGGTTACCAGTCAATGCTATGGTGGTGGCAGCGGCCACGAGAAAAGACTTGGCTGAGGAAAGTCCCACTATCCACCTGCCCAACAGAGAGTCCTGGGTGGTGGACAGACTTGGGAAGTGAGTTTTTGCATCAGAGACCTTTGCTATATGGTCACTAAACTATTTTGCACATTTTAAGAGGCTCCAGAGGAACTTGATCTCCAAACTCTCTGGGACACTCGCAGGACAGCTGTCTGATGAGGTCAGGGACAAAGTGGCCTCACAGCTCGCCAACCTGGAATCAATCTCCAACTCGTCCATGAGGTTGCTATCACATGTGACCGAAGGGGCGGCTAGAGCAGTGGGTTAGAGCATTGTCATGAGGCATCATGCCTGGATGCGCATTTGTGACCTCGCAGACCCCTTCAAGTCTTCCTTTTTGAATGCTCCCATCGAAGCACTGTCCCTTTTTGGCTCCAAGGTGAAGGATACTCTAGCCAGGTGCGAGCAAGATGGCAAGACCCTGTCTGCCTTAGGCCTATGATTTTCCAATCCTCAACGTACCTTCTCCAGGAATCGGAGGAGTGGGAAAATGTGGCACAAAAAATCTCAGGGTCCTTTCCGTACCGCATGTGGTGATGATACCTCCAGGGGCAGAGGGGGTAACAATTCCAGAAGACACCCCTACAGAGGCAAAGGGGGTCCTCCTAACCAAGGCTCCAGGGACTCCTTCTCTGGACAGCCTTACCAGCACTCCTGAGGAGCAGCCTGATTGCTTACCTCTGGAAGCAGTCGGGGTCGTTTTTCTCTGCACCAAGGTGCCTGGCAATCTATTACCACCGATCGTTGGGTGCAGAGTATAACCACCAGAGGTTACACCATTCCCCTTTCTTGTCCACCAAATTTTCCAAAAAAGCTTCCCGACATTCCACTCAGTCATAGGGAAGAAGCAGCTTTGGTGATGATAAAGCTGTCTCAAAAAAGAGTCATCCAACCAGTCCCACCAGACCAATGTGGATCTGGATTCTACTCCAGATTCTTTTTGGTGCCAAAAAAGACAGGGGACGGGAGACCCATTTTGGATCTCAGCAGCTTGAACAAGTCTGTCACTCAAACCAAATTCTGGATAGTCACAGATCAGTCCATTCTTCCTTTTTTAAAGGAAGGCAATTGGATGTGCTCAATAGATCTCTGTGATGTGTATTACTACATCAAAATGGACAAATGCTCCAGGAGTCTGCTTCACTTCTGGCTAGAGGCCAGTCATTATCAATTTTGCACCCTGCTGTTTGGTCTCTCTACAGCCCTCAAAGTGTTCATGAAGTGCATGGCAGTGGTCACAGCTCATTTGAGACTACAAGGATTTTGGGTGTTTCCATATTTGGATGACTGGCTCTGCACCGCCCCCACCAAGTGTCTTCTGGTAACAGCACTACATTATACACTCTCTCTGGCAAAAATTTTGGGAATAACAATTCATTGGGAGAAATCAAACCTTACTCCTACACAACAAATAGAATTTATTGGAGCAGTTTTCAATTCCGGTCCTGTCTAGTGTCACTCCCAAACCACAGACTCCAGCAATTGAGGCTCCAGCTCCAGGTGAAACTCTGTCAAACAAAAGTTTCAACAAGGGAGGTTCTTCAGGCTCTAGGATCCATGGCAGCTTCAATTCCAATAGTGCCCCTAGCAAAGCTACACATGTGAATCCTCCAATGGCTCCTTCTTTGTCAGTGGTTCTCAAACTATCACCCCCTCAATTACCAGATTCACATAACCAACTCCTGCAAGCAGGACCTTCTTTGGTGGATGAGGCCAGATGCAGAACTTTGAAGTCTCCCATTTCAATCCCCTCAGCCCAGGGCCATTGTGACCATGATCCTGATCAAGTGTGTGTGTGTGTGTGTGTGTGTGTGTGTGTGTGTGTGTGTGTGTGTGTGTGTGTGTGTGTGGGGGGGCATTTTCAGGGAAAGACAGTCCAAGGCACATAGTCCACCTCAGAGGCTCACCTGCATATCAACGTTCTCAAACTGAGGGCAGTGATGTTAAGCTTTGCAGGCTTTTCATCCAGTTTTCCCTTCTGAGTCAATTACAATTCAGTCAGACAACATGTCAGTGGTCTGGTATATCAACAAGCAAGGAGGAACCAAGTCCTACCCCTGTGTTGAGAGGCCATGAGAATTTGGCAGTGGGCAATAATTTCCATCCACTTTCTGATAGCAACACATATCCTGGGGAGCTCCAACGTAATTGAAGACAAACTGAGCAGATGTATCCTCCTGCCTCATGAATGGTCCCTCAATCCCGAGGTGGCAACAGAAATTTTCTGCCACTGGGGCCAACCTTGCTGCAATCTTTTTGCCTCTCCATTGAACAACAAGTGCAGCAGCTATTTTGCCCTGTTTCCCCTGGAGTGGGAATCCCCAAGGGATGATCTGATCCACAATTGGACTACGGGACTTCTTTCCCATTCCCCTGATTACAGAATTCCAAAAGAAAGCTCTTCAGCTGAGATGCAAGGTGATCCTCATAGCCTTGTTCTGGCCTCGACAAGTTTGGTTCCACTTCCTTCGACATCACCTAGTATACCTGCTGTGGATTCTGGACCCTCTTCCAGATCTGATTACTCACCCCCAAGGGTTGAGCCATCTGAATCTGTGCAGTCTCAAGCTAACGGCTTGGTTCCCCTACTTCCATTAGTTGCCAAGCAAGCTAATCTCATCTCACATGTTCAGGACATTATTCTGGCCTCTCATAAACCATCCACCAGAAGACTATATCAGGATGAATGGAAAAGGTTCTCCATCTGGTCTAAAGATAACATGCTAGACCCGTATTTGGCTCCAGTGACTGCGGTGCTGCAATACTTGGCTAAGCTTTTTGATAATGGAGCCTCTGCCTCTACTGTACAAGTACATCTGGCAGCGATTTCTAATTTCCCCAATGGTATAGATGGCACCCCTCTCATCTCCTTACATCTGTGCAAAGCCTTTCTCAAGGGAACCTCTCATATCAGGCCTCCTGTCAGACAGCCTGTGGAACCACGGAACCTCACTTTAGTCCTCCAGTCTTTGACTCAAAAACCCTTTGAACCCGCAGCGATGTGTGACCTAAAGTTCTTGTCCTGGAAATCTTTATTCTTAGCAGCCATCACATCAGCCAGATGGGTCTTGGAGCTGCAGGCATTGTGTATCAACAGGCCCTATCTGTTCTTTCATAAAAACAGAGTATCTCTCCGGATGAACCCATCCTTCCTTCCCAAAGTTGTTTCTGATTTTTCTGTTAACCAGACCATTGACCTACCAGTGTTCTTTCTGAATTTTTCCAATAAAGGAGAGTACTGCCTACATTCCTTAGACGTACATAGGCAACTGAGATTCTACCTAGACAGGGCCAAGCCTATCTGTAAGTATGAACAGCTTTTCATTTCCTTTTCTGGGCCTAGAATGGAAAATCCTGTTTCCAAAATTGCATTATCAAAATGGCTAAGGGACTGCATATATTTTATGTATTTCCTCACAAAAGAACCTATTTGAAAGGTTAAAGCTCAATCCACTAGATCTATGGCAACATCTGTAGCTTTCCATTCCAGGGCCTCCATGGATGACATTTGAGCAGCAGCCACTTGGGCTAAACCTCATACCTTTATCAATCATTATAAATTGGACTTGGTTTCCCGAGGGAGAGCTGCCTTCGACTCAATGGTACTCAGGAATGTTCTTCCATAAGGGCCGCCCATGGACCTCAAGGTAGCTTGGGATTCTGTCCCATCAGTGATGAATGGAAAGAAGATTAACATCTTCTTTCATTCGTCACATCCCACCCTCCTTCCCCCACCAAAGGCTCCTGGGGAATTCTTTGGGTTCAAGTGGTGTCCTAGGGTATTTGTGCAGAAGTGGCCTCAGCTTTACTTCTCTATTTCTAGCAAACTTGATCTGAGGTAACAGGGAGAAGGGCATTCTGGGTAGAAGCTTAGCTTGAGAGTCTTTGGCTGGCGCGAGCTTGGTAAAAGGCTGACTCAGGTCCGAGGGCTTGGATCCAAACCCATCAGTGATTAATGAAAGAAGATCAACAACACAGATGGAAGGTTATGGTAAGACATAACTTCTTTTTTTTTGGTCATAGGCAACTTTATAGTGAGACATCAGATGTCCCACTCAACAGGCTGGACAAGGAGGAGGTTATGGTCAGCTGTCTGCTGGGTGGCAGGATCTGCCAGATCACACACGCACTGAAGTCTGTCCACAAGTACCATTATGGTTCCATCGTAGTTCATGTTGGTGGGAATAACTTGAGATGTACCTCACTGGACTAAATGGAGAGACATGACTGAGCTAGCTGAATGCATGTCTCAGGCAGGTATGTCCCTGACCTTGAACAGCATACTACCTTCACCTAAGATGATACAACAATATAAACAAAAAATGATTGACTTCAACTATTGGTGGCTTAGTTTCTGGTGTTATTTTAGGGGGATTCAGTACCTGACAACCTGGGATAACATTTGCCAGAGATGGTCTTCATCTGTCACCTCTGGGATTTCAGTTATTGTCTAAGGCTCTTGCCTTTCCATAGTGCCTTTTTAGGCGATGTCATAACAACAAAATTCACAATGTAAAAATATCTTCAAAAAACAACCTCAAGGTTATGTGACTAAACACTAGGAGTCTAAACCTAAAACTGCACTCACTGGAAGCAGCCCTCACCTTAGAAGATGCTGACATCTGTGCAGTCACAGAGACTTGGTGTAAGGCCGCAGAAAGCACCCTGGCCATACCGGGTTGTAATGCCTTCCACACATTCAGACTACAAACTGAAAGTGCAAGAACTAAAGGAGGAGGAATATCAATATTCATCAAAGATAAATACACCTGTAGACTGGTTAAACAAAAACAATTCCCTTGAACTAATCCAGGTCCAACTAACTGTAGGTAAGACCTCTCTCCAAGTTATTGCTAGTTATAGGACCCCCTCCATGAACCAGGATACCCACACTGCATACTTGGATCTACTTGAATCACTCAAGATACAACCAAACACCCTGTGTTTAGATGACTTTAACAAACCATCCAGAGATTGAGCAAATTATACATGTACTAACACACTTGCCCAAAGGTTCTTGGACTTCTTCAACTCCAATGCCCTGGACTAGTTTGTTGACTGTACCACAAGGGGCCCAAACATTCTGGATCTAGTGCTGATAACTAACATGGGTGATCATTGCACCACCCTATGTGTGCAGCACTCCCTAGTGAGGTCTGATCATAAATTAGTCTCATTAGAAGTAACAATAACATCTGACTAGCAGCAACTAGACTAAAAAATGTCTCCAAAGCGAATTACAACTTAATATGTGACAGCATTAATAGCTTCATAGCCATACCCTCACTGATGGCATGGATACCTACACTGGGATTTATACCAGTGTCTTGTATAAACACCTATACAAATGTATTAACTCAGCCATACCTGATGGGATCAAAACAAGATCCTCAAAAATGAACAAGCCTGCCAGGTGGACATCTGCCATTAACAGGTTATACAATAAGAGAAAGAAATTGCTGTCCAAGAGCAGGAAGGAACAGTCTCTGAATTGAAAGCATTCCCTCCTCTGCTTAAAATGAGCAAATAAGACACCTCATAAGGCATTCTGAAACTAACTATGAATCCATATTAGCCTCCTTCGCTAAGGATAACCATAAGGCCTTCTTTAGCTACATCAGAAACCTTAAAGGAAAAGCCCATATCTGTGCAGAACTGGTTGTTAATGACACTACATATACTGAACCAGCAGAAATAGCCAACCTGCTAGCTGACAGATTCAGTGAAAACTTATCACCCCTGTCCCTGTCACATATCCCTCAAAGCATCCCTACCACCTGCCCTCCACCTAGTATCTCCAAGGAGCAGGTTGTAAACATTCTCTCCAAAGCCAAAAACATAGCCTCTACGGGACCTAATTACACCCCAGGCTGCATTCTAAATGGATCAAAGCAGGAAATATCTGCATCATTGGGTACTCTTTTTAACCAAAGTCTAAGCACTGTATTTGTACTTGATGACTGGAAAACAGCAACCGTCATCCCATTACATAAAGAAGGCACCTCCACAGACTGTAGGAACTATAGTCCCATAAACCTAACTAGCGTAATCTGCAAGGCAATGGAAACAATAATCATGGACCTTATCAACAAACATATAGGAGACCTCCAAATGCTTGACCTGACCCAGTTTAGCTTCGCTAAGTGAGATCCTGCCTCATGAACTTGGTGGACTTTGAGACAGTCACCAAAGCCCTGGACAAAGGCAAATCCATGCATACAGCCTACCTGGATCTGTCCAAGGACTTTGACACTATTCCCCACTCAGGCATCATTGATAAACTCACCCAGCTGGAGATCAACCCATATATTTTCAAGTGGGTTGCAAACTGTCTCACTGATAGAATGCACACAGTTAAAATAGGTGACTCTACCTTTGCCAGCAGACCTGTAACCAGTGGTGTTCCACAGGGATCTGTACTGGAGCCCCTATTGCTTGGAATCTACTTCTCAGATGTACAGGCTAAAACAAAAGGCCAATGGCTGACAGTTTGCTCATGGTTGCAAATGGGGTGCAGTCATCAAGTCTCCAAATGATGTCAACATCCTACAAGAGTGAATTACATAGACAAAAAACTGGTGCCAAAGTCATGGGCTAAAATTCAATGCAAAAAATGCATTATCATCCCCTTTGGCAAGGTCGACTTCCCTGCAGATTACCACATCCTAAACACTGTCTCCACAGTGGTAAGAAAGGCTTTCTGTGTCACTCACCTCATAAGTAAGGGCATTATATCCAAAACAAAAAAGGTTATATCCCCTTGTACTTCTCACTCATCAGGCCACTAATGGAGTACAATGCTACCTTTGGTATGCACCTTACCAGGCACCTGCAGCAACTAGAAAGACCTCAAAGACATCTTACAAAGAAAATTCAGGGCCTTCAGCATATGTTGACAGACTGAAATCACTGTCAGTATACTCTGTGTCTTACAGACTATACAGAGGTGACCTCTGCCTTGCGTATCAAGCAATCTCAGATCCTGTTGTAATGGAAATGCTGCACATTCATAAATCAACTGGTATAAGATGCACTCAGTCTAGGGAACTCAACCTAGTATGTGACATAAACAGGACTTGCTGGAGAGACAGATTGTCTCACAAAGGTTACCTCTCCTTTGGAACAAACTTCCATTTCAGGTGAAGCAGAGCCCATTGCTGACCCTATTTAAGTGTAATTTGGACTACTGGATGGGAAACCGTAAATTTGCCCCGGGCATTTCACCTCTGTCCCTTTTGGACAGGGGTAGGAGTTGTTGACTTGGTTCTGCTTAATACCTTGATATTGGGAACATGGGTTGTACTTGGCTAGGCTTGTAAGGGCCCTAGGGCCATTAGCCTAGTAACCTCCTATGATCTAGGATAAATAACTTATTTATCTCTGTGTTCACAAAGTCTCTAAATATTTGTAAAATTAACCAATTCTCAGAATCTTGAATATATTTGGACCTCAAATTTCCAACAGCATATATATCAGCACCATTTAAGAACTGATGCCAATAAATTAAGTTACTTTGTTGTGAAGTAGTTCTCCCCGGGGATCCACGGAAAATGGGACTTGTAAAGCAATAAATGTATATAGATATATACATATCTATATAGACAGATAGATATAGAAACTGTTTTTATGACTTTGGTGCAACAGTACAGGAAATTATTTTCACAAATATAGGATAATTCAGTAATGGAACTCAAAACATACATATTAAGATTTGTCCTCCAAGGGCAGATTAATTGTGCATGAGACATTATTAGAGGAAATGTGAAAACTCAACTTGTATACATTTGAAACAACAGGACCTGCTTTTGTAGAAAGTGGATCTGATACCTTATTAAGAGGTTGTGGCTGACAGTGAGGAGCAGTACCAGACATATAACGGGTGAGAATTTGTTATTAATGTAAATGCGAAGCCAGTATCTGACTGTAAAATGACAACACTAACCTAAAGACAATCAAATTCCAGGCCAAAATTCCACAAGGTGATGATAGTGCCTTGTGTTCTTAGCCTTAAGTTTAGTGGTACTACAAAAGCTAGAAAGTGTTGAGGTATTTAATGGAACCTCCATGATAGTGCTTGAGAAGGGTAAAAAGTGGTATGTGTTCATATATATGGAGATGGCTGCAATTATTATCTATGGAGATATGAAAGTTGGCATTAACTCGGTCCTAAGGACTGTGCATTATTTCCTTCTAAAGAAATTTAATTTTGCATACTGATGGAGACAGATTCTAAAACACTGACCTGGCACAGGCATACCTACAAATGGAAATGGAACAAATTTCCAAGAAATTTCTAATGACTAGTACAACTAAAAAGATACCCCATAATTATCAACCCATTTTAGAGTGATATCGGAACCTGCTTTGGTAATGGACGATGAATCAAATACTCATAGTAACTTCTGATGTGCCATGCTGTCAGGATTATATCCTGTTGACTTGGGAGAATGTTAAACAGGACCTGAATTACATAAGAGTACTAGTCAGGTTAATGGATTATGGTCTTAAAACAGGATAAAGTGTGACTTTTTTCAATGACAAGTTTTATATTGTGGGTGGTTGCTTGTTGGGGATGGGATACATAAGCAACATCATAAGATTAAAGTTGTGAGAAAGGTACCCAAGCCTCTGAATGCACCACAGCTGTGGCAATTTAAGACTGGGAAAGTATGGCTTCATGTTTTTACCAATCATTTCAATGGTACTATAGTTACTAAATTTATTGCAACCCAATGTGTTTGTATAAAAATTAATGGAGGACTACAAACACACCATTATGGAAACTAAAGCAATAACTACACAGGATGATGGGCTGACCCACTTTACACCATTGGTACTTTTGGGTTGCCATGTGATGATTTGCCCTATAAATGAGTTCTGTTCTGTTGCAAAGACTCCAGGATGATACAGGGAGGCCCACTGATATTGCTCAAAATCATTGACTAAACCTGAATGTTAATGTCTGGATAGATAGCTTGGACTGCTGAGCAAAGAATTTAGCCAGTGCGTATATAGAGAGAAAAGTTTAGACTGGTTACACATCAGTAGCTACCAGTACCTATATTCATCTCAAGAAAGGGAGTACCCAGGATGACATGGCAGTAAGCTAATAAAACACAATATATATATATATATATATATATATATATATATATATATATATATATATATATATATATGTATGTATATATGTATATATATATATTTTCTTTTACTTACTACAGTGCCATTCGTACAGCCACCAGTGTTATACAAGCGGTGTTATTCATGAAGAGTACTTTACATTCACAATTGGACTTAGTGAAACCAGTCCAGTTTTCTACCATGTTCTGTACTTGCCTGAAAATTGTTCACTTGGATCAATGTTCTACACTGATTAACTAATTTTAAATACATCACCATCATCATCATCATCAGCCCCTTTTTTCCCATGTTCTGCATGTGATTGCAGTGTTGTGTCAACTGTCATAATCCTTTCTCAATTCAGTGTCACTCTCTTGCTGTCTTTAATGGTCATCTGCCTGATTGCTGCAGATCTTCTCTCAGATAATCCACCCTACTCTTTGCTGGATGTCCTGGTTTCATCTTGCCTTATTTTGGGACAGTTCCAAATCTTCTCCGTCAGTATGTCATTTGCTTTCCTGCATGTGCCTGAAAACTATAATCTGTTTTCTTTGACCTTCTCTATAACTTGAGCTAATATTGCTGCTCTTATGTTCTTATTTCTTCATCTGCCTCACTGTGTGCATCCTACTGTCCACTCAAACACTACATCTGCCTCACCTGTAGCTTCCTCAGCTGCTCTACATTCACTGCCCAAATGTTTGTACATTACAGTTGTATTGATCACGCCACTGGTTTGTACACCTTGCTTTCAGCTTCTTTAGCATTCTTCTGTCACACACTACCCTGTGCCAGTTGGCTGCAGCCTGTTTGATTCTAGCTTTGACCTCCTCATCCAGACTTCCCTTCTCTTCAACCACCCTCCCAGATATTTGAAACTGTTAACATGTTTCACTCTAATCTCCCTTCTGTCTCAATTGTTAGCTTCTTCTGATTTCCCCATCTGCTACAATGACAAATGTCTTGTCCATACTCAATTTCATTCTAGGTGCCTTCAGTTTGCATTCCATTCCCCCATCATTTGCTGAAGTTGTTGTTCAGAGTCTGCTTGTAATGCCAATTGTCTGCATCACAAATTTGTTGATCTGTCCCATCCAGCCTGTTTGTTACTGTGGTTCATTGCAGGTATGAACACAAGTGGGTGCAGAGCCGAATCCTGATGCACATCCACAGCCGCCTAGTCCAAACACTGTTCATACTTGTATCACTGGGTCCTTGTACTTAGTCTAAACTAATTCTATCAATGTTTCTTGGACTTTGAACCATCATGACCCAAATCAGCTTTCTTGGGACCTTGTCATATTCTTTCTTCAGGTCTAAGAATACCCACTTAGACTCTTTCCTCCTCTCTAACTTCTTCTCAACTATCTGTCTCACTGCAGACATTGGGTCAGTTATGCTGCATCCTGATCTGAATTTGAACTGTTCATCTCCCATCTTACTTTCTACTGCTTTGCATACTGGTTTATCCAGTACCCACTTCAGCACTTTCATGCAATGCAACATGAGTATGATACCTCCATACTTATCACATTTGTCATTGTCCCCTTTGTTCTTGTACACTGGCACTAGAATGCTTATTCTCCAGTGATCTGGGATATGCTGTTCTTTCCATCATGCTATGAGCATCTCCTGGAGCCATTTATTCCCTAACTCACTCAAAATTTTGATCATATCTGCCATGACCTCATCTGAGCCAGCTGCTTCCCCTGACTTCATTTTTCTTAGTGCTGTTCTAACTTCTGCTAGAGTGGGCTCTTCTTCCTCTTTCATTGAAGGATGTGTCTAGAGCAGTACAGCTTTTGTGAGTTTTCTTTATTTAGAAGCTGCTGGAAGTACTTTTTCCAGTTGTCTTTGATGTCCTGTAGACTGGTATGCAGGTTGTTGCAAGCATTCCTTATGATGGGTGGCTGAGGAACATCTTTTTTATCTTTTGTGTCTTTGCCATGCTACCTGATAAAGTTTCTTTGTGCCATCTGCTGAGTCATGTTCCAGAAGCTGGTACAGTGCCTCTGATGCCTTGTTCTTTGCTATTGCAACTGCACTCTTAGCCTCTTTGTTAGTCACCCTGTGTTCATCCTTATCTTGGTCTTTCTTTTCTAGCTCCCACATTTTTCTACCCTCCTTCTTTCTTTTGATAACTTTCTCGACTGCTGCATTCCACCACCAGATTTCCCTTTGTCCCTTATTTTCTTACCTGACTCAGGTGCATATTTATTGTATAGCCCTCCTCACACATTCTGTTTTGAGATGCTACCATTTTTCTTCAACTCTACTCCTTTCCTCCTCTTCATCATCCTGAGGTGCCAGATCCCTGGGTGTTTTCATGTGTTCTTGTGCTTTCAATCCAGTCAACTTCCAGGTAATCCGCCTTGTCTTTGTTGACCTTAGAACCTTCTCTGGCCACTGCTTACAGGTGATTGTGGTCAACAGTTATTTATGTTGTGAGCCAACTGTTTCACTGGGAATGACTTTGCAAACTCTGACTCTACTCTAATGTCCTTTCCTAGGAGGAAGTCTACTTGAGTTGCATGTTAGCCACTCTTGTATGTGATCTTATGGCTGTCTTTCTTGTATTAGCCACCATCAAACCATTTGCCAGATAGAAGTCTAGAATGGTCTCTTTCTTTATTCCTGTTGCTTCACCCATACTGACCCAGGCAGTCCTCATACCTTGTTCTGTCTGTCCTGATATGAGCATTCAGATCCCCTACTAGCAAGACTAACTCATGTTCATAGGTGTTTACTAGGCTAAAGACCACAAGGGCCTTTTTAAGCCTAGCCATGCATCCCAAATCTCTGAAAGTTCTAATATCTTTGATGATTGTAAGCAGGGAGTTGGGAGATGAAACATTTACAAGTTTGGGCCTGGGAGATGGACCATATTGTCCTGCTTTATCTTGTGGGTCCTGCAACTGCTGCCTGAATGCACTATTTTCCTTAATATCACAACCCTGATAGGCTGAGATTGTGAGTACTGCCCTTTCTTTACACTGCAGTCCAATTGCCATGAGTATGTCACAAAATGAAATGATATCCCTCACTGTCTTTAGAAGACTGTCTCCCTCACCACAGTTCCTGCACTTTTTCTAGCTTGTCCTCCCCTGAGTAGTATCCTCTGGATCCCAAGCCAAGTGACTTTGCTGCACTACCCTTCTATTTTGTCTCCTGGATACACAGGATATCCAGCATCCTCCTTGCCATCATGCTAACCATTACCAAGCTGCGTCCCGTCAGTGAAACTATACTGAGTGTAGCTATCCTTAATTCATGTTTGGCAGACTGGTTTCACATCCAGCTTTCTCTCACCAGAGCTATCCCAGGTAATCCAGGCTAGACAAATGGACACTGATGGGCCAATAGCTTATTGATCCAGGGCTGGTGGGCTTTAAGGCAGGCAGAGACTGGTCAATAAAGGCACATAGACCCATTCCACCATTAGCATTGGCCCATGGCATAAATCAGAATAGGACAGATCATCAACCCATTTTTGAAGACATTAGTCTACATGACCAAATCACTTGGTGCCACTTTTTACAACATACAGTAGCTAGCCATGACATGTAAGCAATATTTAAATACATAAAAAATTAATCAATTAATTGCAGAGATTATTAGGAGACTGCTATTGAAATCTGCTTACTGCTACTGTATATAGTAATGGGTTTGCTCAAGAGTGAATTGGCAGATACTTATTTACTTGTCTAACACTGACGTAAAGAGATCAAGGGATTTGCTTTGCTTGGTATAGAGTATGAGCTTATTGCAGAGGTAGGGGATCTTTGGAGAAAGATGCCTATCTCTTCAGCAGGTTTTGTTTACAGTGTGGTGTAGATTTATGCCCTCAAATTGATATTTATAGTGTTTATAGATTTATGAGCATGTAGAAGATTAAGCTGCTCAGGATCATTGGCCGCCTTCTGAGCCAGCCAGAGACCACCATTGAAAAGTCAATAAGGGTTGGGAGGGTGGCCTAATGGTTAAGGTGTTTGCCTTACAAACACAAGGTGCAGGGTTTGAGTCTCACAAGGGATAATTGGCTAGGCTTAAAATGGCTCGCAAGGGCAGTTAGCTTAGTACTAATCTATGAACCTATGAACCTAAGAGACAGAGTAGACTAACAGAGCCTTTATATATCCAGTGTATCTTATTCCTGAGTGTATTTTGGTGAAGAAACATTGTTTTTTTTTCTACTTAAAACATGTACTGGGATATTTACATACCAAAAGAGACATTACATTTTATTATGAGTCTAATAAGGGTAATGTAAAAGGAGACTATAACATCATTGAACCTGGGGATATTCTTTTATTAAAAGGAGACTATAATGTCACTGAACCTGAGGATAATCTTTTATTATAATGGGCTGGGTAAATGGTTTTCTAGCTACAGTTAGAGACAGATTACGTGTACCTTGGCCTAGGGCAGGTTTAAAACTTTGGATACCCTCCATGTACCTTTTTGTGGATCTTGTATAAATGCATATATTCAGTTGGATTTACTTTCCTGATTGTTTTAAATGTATACTCATAACGAATATTAAACACAAAAATTACCCATTTAAAACATTTCAAAGACAAACTGCTGATATTATAATCAACCAATGTCTGTACCTATCACTTCCAGCCACTTACTGTGTACATCTAAAATCTTTATGAAAGAAAATGGCCACAATGAATTATTCCAATGTGCTTTACACAAATGCACACCAGTCCTGCAAAGCCAGATTAATGGCTACTTAAGCTGATAATGACAACAGGGACAGGGTCATTTATTTTCATCCACAGACAGCCTCAATATCAAGGAATTAAAACCATTGGATTGATAGGGTACATGTCAGATGTCTGTGTGTGGTAAAATATAATTATAGCAATAATAATAATATAAATAATAATAATAATAATAATAGTAATAACAACAACAACAACAATGACAATGATAAATCACAACAATAATAAGGCAGCAGACACACAGCAGATGTATGACATACTACGATGTAACCTGGTAGATGGCAAGAGGCTGAAACAATAATGGTACCAAAAACATGACAAATACATGTATGCACATTCTGATATTTAGGAACTACACATGGCTGACATAATGATTTGCAATAGCATTCTCCTGCTCAGCAGAAATGAGGATACTCAGTGCATAATTACCTACTTCTCTCCATCTTTGGTCCACATTTATGCAAAGAGCCACAGCTGTGACATTACTGCAGTTACTGTAGAAAGATTAAAAAGCTGTGTTAGTGGCTTATCAGGCAAAACTAATGTTTCTTATTCTTATCCTGAGAGTCATTTCCTGTGAACTTGAATCTTGCATTTTATCTCCTTGAATATCCCAGATATCCTTCTGTAATTCTTTCACATCTTCTGCAATCACTCTTCCATCTGTGAATTTGTGGTCATGTATCCCTGCTTTCCCTTCTCATGTTAGCATTCTCCTTTATTATTCTTGTACAGAGATGTGAAGATGGTCAGTCAGTAATTCCATGGCTCAGCAGCAGTTATGAAGTTCCTCCCCCTTTCTGTAAAGTAATTTCTTGCTGATACCTTCTTCATAAAACTAGAAAAATGCCTTTTGAAATAACACCAGGAGTATATTACCATTTTACCATCTCCTACCTCAGGGCAATAAGAACCTGCCAGATGAGTTTTATTACCTTTTTTTGGTATCCTCCACCCCTTTTCTCATCCTTTCCCAGAAGTCTTATCTTTCTGCTGGAATTACATGTTTCATGATGACCTGTCTTACTTGTCACTTTAAGCAGGCAGGTAGGTTTACTCTTTCATTACTACTGATTTATCCTGATAAACGAGTTTGTTCCCTTCCTCACTCCTTTAATACTTTCTCTTAGCTCTGCCATTGTAGTTCCTTCCATGTGTGTGTGTGTGTGTGTGTGTGTGTGTGTGTGTGTGTGTGTGTGTGTGTGTGTGTATCTCCCTCAAAGTATTGAAACACCACATCGTCGAAGACCATATTATCAAGACAAGATCTCCAAATTCTTATAACACAGAACACCTGGAACTCCGAAACCTAACTTTGCCACCACAGTGAACCTTGCTCTTTCCCCACTGTAGTGCGATCTCGTCGTAGTTATATTTAGTTAGGGTGGGGTGTGGGGAGGGTGAAACACCCCCTTTGGTATATTTTACTTGCTGTATTGTTTGTTTTTTTTTTGTCCTGGTGGTCAAGTGCTTCACTTCCCAGGGTTAGGTTTCGTGGTTCCGGGTGTTGGATGTTATGAGGATTCAGTGATGTCATCTTGATAATATGCTGTTCTATGTGGTGTTTCGATACTTTGAAGTAGACCCATTGATGTCTCTCTCTCTCTCTCTCTCTATATATATATATATATATGGGTCTACCTGAGTTAGTCGAAACGCCAGAAGACCGACAAGCGAATCGCGAGGCCCAGAAGATCGACAGTTCAGAAGACCGATGCGACGGATGAAAACACCGACACCGAGGATGCCGACATGGGAAACGGCTGTGTAAGTATGCGGTAGTGACGGACGTTTGGGTGCGAGTAAGGTAAGTGTGGATATTGACGGTGTGTGGGGATAGGGGTGGGTTAAGTGAGTTAGGGTCAGTGCGTGGGTTAGGTAAGTGTGTGGTAGTGATTGTGTTTGGGTTAGGGGCGGGTTAAGTGAGTTAGGGTTAGGGAGCGGGTCAGGTAAGTGTGCGGTTGTGATTGTGTTTGGGTTAGGGGCGGGTTAAGTGAGTTAGGGTTAGGGAGCGGGTCAGGTAAGTGTGCGGTAGTGATGGACCTTAGGGTTAGGGTTTGGGTTAGGGTTGTAGATAGTTGTGTATGTGAGGTTTAGTGTGGGTTTGTAGGGATTTTGGTGTGCTTGTGTTGTGTGTGTGGTTTTTGGACAGGGAATGTGTTTTGTTTGTTGATTGTTGTGATTATGGTGTGTGCAGTGTATGAGGTTTCGTGTTTGTGTACCGTCGGTTATTTCGTTGTCGGGCATGTGGGGTTTCGTGTTTTTGCACTGTCGGTTATGTGGTTTCGGTGATTGCGTTGTCGGTCTTCTGGCGTGTCGATTATGTCAGGTAGAACCATATATATATATATATATATATATATATATATATATATATATATATACTTAGATATGTTATATGTTTGTATAGATTGTGTGTTTTCTTTGACAAGGAACAGGATGGCAGCTCTGCATATATTTTTCTTTCAGGGTCCTAAATATTGTTCTGCAGTATGTGTATATATATATATATATATATATATATATATATATATATATATATATATATATATACATATACATATCACCCAGCTCATACATATGGTACCATCAGATGTTTTAGTAACAGATTTTATTCTCAGCATTTTTTTTTGTCAGAGGGAAATCTATACCTAACCAATGATGTTTACCATAACATCTGTACACTGAAATTGATTTGGGTTTAGCTATTTTTTTAGTCATTTTGCCTACTTCACTTATTTGCTTTGCACCTGTGCAGCACTAGATGGCGATGTTGCCATTTGCAGCTCAAACATCTGGCCTCACTAACAATAACCCATTAACATATTTCAGACAGCTTAAATGTTTGTGCAGTACATTAAAAAGTTTGTATTTTTTTCACTGCAATATATATATTGTGCTGATGAAAATGGACTAAAATATCATATTTGGCACACAGCAGTGAGAGAATCAGCCTCCCCTCTTCTCACACTTGTTTCAGAAAACATCAAGGTAGAACAGAGAAGTTATTTCATTCCTGCTGTGCACCCACTAGAGGATATTCTCTACAATCATCATTCTGTTCAGAATTCTAGCAAGCAAGCTGTTAACTTTTAGAAATAAATTAAAAATATGAACACCGGGAACAGAACTGATTAGAACATAAGAATGTAATAATGTGGAGAGGGAGGATGGATTTGAATAGAGGCTAGGATCTTAAACTTATAAATACAAAGTACAGGGTTTGATTCTGATCTCTAGTTATTGGCTAGGCTTGTAATAGTCTGCAGCCTAGTATTTACCTATAAAAAAAAAAAACAAACAAAAAAAAAAAAAAACAAGAAAAAATGCAACAGTGTAACGATTTACTGCTGCAAATAGACATAATTTAGACATCAGAAGGAAGAGACAGCAGAAGATATGATCATCTTTTTTATGGCCTGCTCTAAGACTGGCACGAATGTGGGCACAGTCAGAGCAAAGGAAACAGAAAGAATAAAAAAAACTGAAGATGGTAGCAGAGATATTACTGATATGGTAAGTGACATTTAATGCAAGTCATTGCAAAATAAATGCAAAAATGATTTAGGGTTCACAGGCATAGAAGGTTGCAGCATTTATAAGTAACACTAACATTTACTAGAAATTATACCTAGTGGCTATCACAATTACTATACTAACTGTGGCTGAACACAGTTGTGTAGAGTAGTACAGTTCTGATGTAAATTCCAGTAATGCAAAAGATTACAAAGTGGAAATTGTACCACATTCTACTATTCACACTGCCAAATGGAGAGATGATAAAATCAGCAAGCAAAGTAGATTAGTATCGCTGGAACTGAATTCATGTCCTGATGAATACCTTCATGAGGTGGACCCTGTTTTTACAAAATTTCGCCAAGATGACACCGATATATAGACTGTATTTTATATAACATATAAGGCTTATTGTGTCTGCTTATTTGAACTGTTTCTTTCTGAAATTGGTGCGCCTTGTTTGCTGTAGCATAGACTAGATTCAGGACTGCTGAATCTAGCTTTATCTGTATAACTTGAGCACCAGTCCATGCCATCTTTTTTTAGAGAAGGTTCCCTTGCACCCTAGTGGCAGGAGTGTGCAGTAGAACATGTCTGATTGAAGACTGCTGGAACAGGGCTCAGTTTTGAGCTTTTTTACTGGTTAATTGGGTAATTTGTTTAAATCAGTTTGCTCGTTTTCTATTGCTATATAAAAAATGCACTTTATTTATCTACTTTTACTGTATTTGGGCTTCTTCTTTCTTTATTACTTTATTTTGCTTTTGCTGCCTGTTCTTAAAAGTACTTAATTGCATTTATTCTGCTGCATTTATTACTGCTTGTTAGTAGCCTGATTAAATTGTAACTGTTATTCTAAGCCCTTTGGTTTAAGCACTTGGACTTCAAACCAGTTGTTTTACATTAAGGTTTGTGGTCTGCACTGTTGTGGCAGGACAGGTAGCTTACATCCTTCTAAGTTGGGAGTTGCTGACTGAAGGCTTACTGTCTGTTATTCTAAAAGTGTATCAGTTCTGGTTTAAGCACTTGGGCTTAGAGCCAGTTATTTTACATTAAGAAGGTGTGGTCTGCACTCTTGTGGGAGGAAAGGGTAGATTCTGCCCTTTTGAGCTGGGAGTTTCTGGTTAAAGGCTTATTGTGCCTGCTTATTTGAACTGTTTCTTTCTGAAATTGTTACGCCTTGTTTGCTGTAGCATAGACTAGATTCAGACCTGCTGAATCTAGCTTTGTTTGTATAACTTGAGCACTAATCCAGGCCATCTTTTTTTGGAGAATGTTCCCCTGCACCTTAGTGGTAGGAGTGTGCAGTTAAAACTTGTCTGATCGAAGACTGCTGGAAGGGACTCAGTTTTTAGCTTTTAATTGATTAATTGGTTAATTTGTTTAAATCAGTTTTCTCATTTGCTACTTTATATTAAAAAAAATACACTCTGTGCATCGCTGCTTAGCTAGGGTTAAACTAGTCCTGGTGCCATAAAGTTTGCTCTTCAAATTTTCCCTTAGAACTAGCCAGTTTTTTTAGTTTTAGCACTCAAATCTATTTCATTGAGCTCAGCACTTATTCAGAACTCATTGTAAGCACTAAATAAGCTACAAATTACTACAGCACTCAACTTTCCTCACTTGTCTAGAGGAAAACAGTTTTTTAGTACATATCCAGCCATGTCTAAGGGTCAGCTCCCAGTGTTTCCTGCAGTCTACCTGATGAATCTGGGCATCTTGGGGCAATGCAGCAATTGCCTCATGTACACAGGCAACCCTCTCCTCCTACCACCCAACACTACAACCTGTGAGAGATGCAAATATATAGCCAAACTGGAAGCAAAACTCTCATCACCCAAGACTGGACTAGACAGTCAAGAGGAGAAGGTAAACACTTGCACCACACCACACTTATCGCATAGTCCCTCAAAACCTACATCACCAAAGCACACACATAGAAACACAAAACACACACCTACATTCGCTGAGGCTCTCAATAAAAATCTGCCCAAGCAACAAAGACCTCCAAAGTAGAAATGCAAGCAACGTCCACCCCCCCAACACAACCCAAATGACACACAGCCCACAAACTCAGTGTGCCACTCAACCACAGCCCATAAGGCATAACAACATACCCAACACTCTAGTCATAGGTGCCTCTATAGTTAGGTACACTGATGGTCCACTCACCAGGCTAAACAAGGAGAAAGTTACTGTCAGCTGCCTGTCGGGTGCCAGGATCCTCCACATAATGCACGCACTCAGTTCACTCCACAACAAGTACAAATATGACTATGTCATTGTCCATTTTGATGTGAATGACCTGAGATGTACCTCCCTGGACTACATGAAAAGAGACTTGGTGTAGCTCTCAAATGTTGTACCCCAGGCAGGTATGACTCTAGCCCTGAGTAGCATCCTGCCATCACCCAGAATGATACTACAGTACAAGGACAAAATGATTGACTTCAATAATTGGCTAAGCATCTGGTGTCATTCTAAATGGTTCCAGTATCTGTCTGCCTGGGATGACATGATCGACAGACCACAATGCTTTGCCAGAGATGGCCTGCACCTATTGCCCTTGAGATTCCGGATACTGGCTAAGGCTCTTGCCACCCCTATAGTGCCTTTTTTGGGCAAGGTTCAAATGACAAATTCACCACCGTAACAGGTACAAGTAAGCATAATCTGGGGGTTATGCTACTCAATGCTAGAAGTCTAAACGTCAAAATGCACTCATGCGAGGCACTCTTTAAAATGGAGAACATCGACATCTCTGCAGTGACAGAGACCTGGTTCAAGGCTCCAGACAGCATCCCTGCATTACCAGACTATAATTCATACCACACCTTTCAGCCACCTAACCTGGACCAAAACACCAAAGGCGGAGGCATGTCCATATTCACTAAGGATATCCACACCTCCAGGCTAGTTGCTCAGCATAATGCAATTTCAACTACCCCACCATTAACTGGGAAAACTACTCATATACTGACTCTTTTGCTCAACGTTTTCTGGAATTCATAAATTTTAATGCCTTGGATCAACTTATCCACACCCCCACCAGGGGCAGCAATATCCTAGACCTGGTCATTACCAACATGGGTGACCGGTGTTCCACACCAGAGGTCAACTCCTCGTTGGTCAGATCTGACCACAAGCTAATCACCCTAGATGTCCACATCCCACACCCACCCCCCATCAGGGAATCCACCGTAAAAAATGTCTCCAAAGCCAACTTCACGCTTCTTAAGACAGAAGTGGCAAACTTCGCAACACCCATGCAGATGGACAATAGAGTTACGACTGCTGAATCCCACACAAATGTACTTTATAAGCACTTACACGAGTGAATGGATCATGCTATCCCTAACAGAACCAAGATGCTATCCTCTAAAAACAGGAAGCCAATCTGGTGGTCCCCTGCTATAAACAAACTCTACAAGAGAAGAAAGAAACTGTTGCAAAAAGAGCAAAATCCCATGATTGAAGGAACTCCCTGGTCAGCCTCAGTAAGAAGCTGAGATCCCCTCATAAAATCCTCCAAAGCTAGATACAAAAACAAAATTACCACTGATTCTAAAGACAACCACAAAGCATTCTATAGCTATGTCAAGAATCTCAATAGCAACACTCAGATCTACTCTGAGTTATAGCACAATGGTACTAAATATACAGAACCAACTGATATTGCCAGCATCCTGGCAGATAAGTTCAGTGCTAACTTTACCCCCCTCTAAACCCCTAAAGGGTCCATCTCTTTACTGGAAGAATGCAAAGTTCCTGTAATCACAGCTGCACAGGTAAAAACCACACTCTCCAAAGCCAAGAAAACAGCATCCATGAGACCTGACAACATCCCAGGCTGCATTCTGCATGAACTACTGAACAAACTGGCACCCCACCTAAGTACCATGTTCAATCATAGCTTCACCTCAGACTTTGTGCTGACTGCATGATGCACAGCAATGGTTATCCCACTCCACAAAGGCAGAGCCACCATGGACCACGAGAACTACCACCCCATTAGCTTGATGAGCCTGGTCTGCAAGGCCATGGAACGTATCATCATGGAACTTATAAACAAAGACATTGGTAATCTCCAAACTCTGGACCCCACCCAGTTTGGGTTTGTAAAAATGCAGATCTTGTCTCCTAAACCTGATAGACTTCTTTGAAGCAGTCACCAAAGCCATAGACAAGGGTAAGGCGGTTCACACAGCCTATCTAGATCTCGCAAAGGCTTTCGACACCATACCCCCCTCTGGAATTATAAATAAACTCACTAAACTAGGTATAAATCCCAATGTCACAAGATGGATTGCCATCTGGCTCACTGAAAGAACCCACACTGTGAAAGTAGCAGACTCCAAATCCGACTTCAGACCAGTGACAAGTGGAGTATCACAGGGTTCAGTCCTGGGTCCTCTCCTGTTTGGTATCTACTTCTCTGAAGTACAGACTAACACAAGAAAGTCTTTGGCTAATGAAGTTAGCAGATGGCTGCAAACTAGGAGCCATAATTGAAACTCCTAATGATGTGGACATCCTACAAAACGGCCTTACTGAGACAGATGCCTGGTGTCAAAGCCATGGCCTCAAGCTCAATGCCAAAAAGTGTATTGTCATCCTCTTTGGTAAAAACTCTGTACACATGGAGTACCATATAGGTGGTAGTCTACTTAACACTGAAAGTGTGATAAGAGACCTTGGGACACAGGTGGATAGTAGTCTCTCTATTGATAATCACATTGCCACAGTAATAAGGAAATCCTTCTATGTAGCACACCTCATTACAAAAAGGTTTCTCATTCAGGAAAAAAGAGGTAATTGTTCCTCTCTACTCATCACTCATTAGACCCATTATAAAGTACAACCTCTGTTTTGGTATGTATCTCACAAGACATCTACAACAACTGGAAAGGCCATAGAAATACCTCACAAAGAGGATTACCGGACCCAAACAGACGCCCTACACAGACTGTCTCAAAAAACTCCAGCTTTACTCCATTGCATATCACCTACTCAGAGGTGATCTCTCCCTAAAATACAAAGCTATGTCAAACCCAGAGATGTTGGACATGCTTCACTTAAAGAAATCCCAATCCCACTGAGCCACATGCTCTAGAGACCTAAACCTTGTCACCACAATAAACAGAACATGCTGGAGGGATAGATTCCTGTCCCAGAGACTTCCCATACTCTGGAACAAACTACCTATCTATATCAAACAAAGCTCCTCATTAGCACTGTTCAAGAAAAATCTTGATGATTGGATGGGAAATAAGAAATTCACCCCAGGGATCACTTCTGTGGCTCTGCTTCACAGGGGCACAGGAAAACAATTTTCTTGGGTGGCGAAAGCCAGGGTACCTTTTTGGCTAGGCTTATATAGGCCCTAGGGCCAATAGCCTACTACCTACCTGTGAACCTATGAAAATAAAAAAGATATCTAAGTGCACAAGTCTTTGGATGAAAAAGTGCCCAATCTTGGTAGGCGCACTGGTGCCAGGACTGGAAAAAAGGACAGTGTAGAATCTTTAAGAAAAGGAAATATTCCTACAATGGAGTTAGGCCAGGCTGAGGGGGACGATGACCCCTTCCTCCATTGTAGAAGGACGTAGTAGTCCACAAAAAACACAAAAACTGACAGGCCAAATAACAGCCATAAACATGATAGAGTGGACTTTTGCCAATAAGGAAGACATTAAGTATTGTTGGATAGAAGCTATACAAAAATGTTAGAGAGAAATTAGATGAAGGAAAATATTTGCATAAGAAAAACGGTCAAAAGCTTCAAATGCAAATGTGTGCTCATTAATACAACAGAGTCATGAGAAACATTATATTGATCAAGAAACCTTGGACTGATTTGGAAAAAGAAGCAACCGAGGAAGTGCGAAATATATAAAGAATAAAATCTAGATATATTTGAAAAGTATAAAAAAAGAAACATCGACATTGGAAAGAAAGTGAGATTTGATATGATGCAATATTTTTGCATAAGAGAAAGCCAAAATAATCAATACAAAAAAGCAACTCCAAAGATATTAGAAGAGAAATACAGGAAAAGGCACCCGTATATGGAAATTTCACAATACAAAAAATAAGATTACAAAGGGGTAACATAGAACAGAAGATTAGTAAAGCAGAAGTTAAACAAATAGAAGCTGTAGTTATGGAATTAGTGTCGAAAGCCTAACAAGAGGTTATGTTAGAGCATGATGGAACAATGTGTCTCCAAAGAAGGGAGAAAGAGGAGGAGTGGGAGACATATGAAGAAGAAATATGGACATGAGAAAGAAAAAGAGAATATGGTACAATATTTATGCCAAGGAAAAAGCAAAACTAATCAATACAAAAAAGCAGCACCAAACTGGAAGAGAAATATAGGCAAAGGGAACTAGCTATGGAAAATTTTACAATACAAAAATTAAGAAAACAAAGGGGAGAAGTAGAAAAGAGGATTAGTAATGGAGAAGTTAAAGAATAGAAGCTGAAGCTATGGATTACCTGCAAAGTGAACAATTTAGTATAGAAAATCCAACTCTGGTAACACCGCCACATGATAGAACAACGAGACCCCAAATTAAGGAGAAACTGGTGGAACGGGAAGTATCTTATCATTTGACATATGAAGATACTTTGGGGCCTTCAGTAGGAAAGCAGTACAAAAGTTAATTTGGAGTTGCACAGCAGGGGAAGGAGGAGGAAACGGTGGAAACGCTGATATAGTCAGTGTTGTGGAGTGTCAGACCAGTGAGTTCCCATATGAAAGAACAATGGATGACACAGAATGAAGCTGAAGAGAATATGTCACAAGAAGATGTTCTGGAACTTTCTGTAGAATGCCTGCAGGAAACAGAGAACAAAGAATGTGCCCTTAATTTAGAAGAAAATTATCTAAGGAAAGAGTTACTTGATTTACTAGAGATGGCTAGACATATTAAGATCACTGAAAGAAATAGATTACAAAAAGTCAATAAGACCCAAAATTTTAGAAGTTTGATGAAACCAATGAATACAGTAATCAAGACTATTTACAGAAATTCTGTGATATAATTGAAGTAAATAGGATATATTGCTGTCTAATTGAATCAATAACAGATAAAGTCTTACCACAAAAACACAGGGCAATAAAGAAAAAGAAGAGAAGAAACCAAATGCCATCATGGAGGTATCGAATAAAGAAAACTATAAAGCAGTTAAGACAAGAAGTATCACTGCTAGAAGAGTACAGAAGAGGGAACGGATCATCTAAAATACTTTGAAAGATAAATGTGATAAATGCAATGTGGAGTATCAGAACAGAACAGGATCTATCATACACTACTGCAAATAAATTAAAGATAATAGCATCGGCAGAAAAAAACTTAGAAGATATGCAGATAAATATAAAGGAAAAGTACAAAACAAGCAATTTGTTGATGATCCTAAAAAGTTTTATAGAGAATTGGGAAGCAATGCAAAAGAAATAGAAATACCACAAAAAAACAAAAAAAAAAAAGAAGAAATATACATATTTTGGAGAAATATCTATGAAGACCCTGTGGAACATGACAAAGATGCTGAATGGACAGAAGTAAAAGAAACAGTAAGAATTTCAAGTGTACAGGATATGAAATGGGATAAAATAACAGCAACAGAAATTGAAACAAAATTAAGAAAATCTCCTAACTAGAAATCCCCAGGCCCAGATGCAGTACCTAACTTCTGGCTAAAGTATTAACATCTTTACATTAGGATTTAGCCTTGAGTAAGAGCTATTTGTATGCACATCCAAAACAGACACTAACCTGGTTAACAACAGGAAAAACAATACTCCTCCTTAAGAATGAACCCACAAACTATCCTAAAATCTATAGATCAATAACTTGCCTTCTAACGATGTATAAACTCTATACTGGAACTGATGCTGATAGAGTTTATAGTCATTTAGAAGAAAGCTCAATTATGGCAATAGAACAAAATGGTAATAAAAGAAAGTCATATGGAACAAAGGATCATTTGTTGTCAAATGAAGTCATAATGGAGAATTGTAAAAAGGGGAAGAATCTAAGTATGACACGGACAGACTACAAAAAAGCATTTGACAGCACCCCACATTCATGGATGAAGGAGTGCTTACAGATGTGTAAGATATACCTTACACTAACTGATTATATTACACTGACCATGAGACACTGGTAAACTACTCTGCAGCTAAGTAATGATAAGGCACATATTATCCGAGGGATAACAATTGAAAAGGGGGATATTCCAGGGTGACCCTGTCACTGCTGCTGTTTTGTCTTGCCCTTAACCCATTAAGCTATCTATTTAACAAATTAGTTTATGGTTACATTTTGGCTCTCAGAAAACAACAAAGTGTAAAAGCTTCTCATCTACTTTTTGTGAATGATTTAAGACTATATAGCTCATCAGATGAGGAACTGAAAGCACAACTGCAAGTGGTCAAAACTTTTTTCAGATGATATAAGCATGTCATTTGGTCTTGATAAATGTGCAAAAGTAACTTTTAAAGCAGAAAAGCTGCAGCACCAAGAAAATATCAGTCTTGGACAGGAATGTGATATAAAGGAACTTGAGCAGGAGGGAGTGTATAAATATTTGGGAATTGATGAAGGATTAACAATAAAACCTGAACAAATACAAAGACTAAAACTGATACTGAAAACAGCCCCGACGTCTAGGAACAAAGTCCAGGCTATAAACCAATTTGTTCTTCCTGTTTTTTTTTTTTTTTTTCAATAATAAATCTTTATTCTTTTCCAGTTGTAATACAATACTACAACATATGTACATTATATACATGAATGCTTCCAACAGTTACATAAGATCATTATACATTAAGATAAAATTCTAAAAAGGTATTAAAAAAAGGAAAAGAAAAAAAAAAAGATCTAGTGTCAATAAAAGGTTTATCTATACTAATCTCCATAATAAGTATGTACTTCCCGGGGAAAAGTGAATTAGAACATTAAGCTAACACAATGTTAAAGATTTGCTCCCATATTTTTGTATTATTTATATTTTTCTTATGATCTTTAATTAGTAATTTATGTGCTAAAATATGTTTTATCGCTACACTTTTAAAGTTTTCCCATGAAGTCAAAGATGGATTCAGCCAATTTGTAGCTATATAAAGCTTCATTAACAAGAAAATATTTATGAGTATGATCATTTGGGATCTGTTCAAGTTATTCGGAGGAATATGAAGAATCATAAATTCCCAAGAAAGTGTGGACTGTTAATAACCCATTTTTTGTAATTGAATTTTTAGAGAATTCCAAAGTTTGAATATACATTTACAGCTCCAGAACATGTGTAAAAGGTCAGCAGTTTGATCAATACAATATGGACATTTAGGTGAATTTTTCGAGTTGAATTTATGTAAGCTGAGGCGAGTGTAGTAAGCGTTATTAAATATCATCAGCTGAGTAAATAATAACTTTTGAAGAGATACTGATTTTAAAGTTAAATTAATTGCTTTCAATATTTTATAATCATCAATCAGTAATAGTTTATCCTTCCAGTATTTGGATAAAAGTATTTGGTTATTATATGTCACATCTTTTATCAAATTATATGAAGCCGTTATATATTTGGAGTCCTGCATAAGAGTTTGCCATAAATTTGAACAAATGGTTAAGTCTTCTTCTTTAATTTTAAAATTACTAAAATAAATTATTGAAAGATCCTTTAATTGTCTCATAATTATATAAGAATTAGGAAGACTCATCTCTCTTAACATGTCGTGTATTGATATACCAAGAAAGGGATATAAATCAAATATGGTTAGATCAATTATAAGTGGGAATTTTTTAAGATCTATCAATTGATTACTGATTTTCAAATTCGGGTTCTTGTGAAATGGTTGGAAAGTCATCCTATACTGTAAGAGATTTAGTGATTTAAACAGGTTTTGTATTGATATTATATATAATCTAATATGTTCCATCAAAGCGTATATTTTAAAGGTATCTTTATTTAAAAAAGGTAATGCCTTAAAATTAATACCCAATTTAACAGCATGTTTATAATTCGGAATCAACCACTTGGGTGACCATTTAGTACTGGACTTGTCAAAGTTAACCACTCTTAGAATTCTATTAGCATTTATTATTAAATAATATGCTTCAAAATTCAGTAATTCTAAACCACCCTTATTTTTTGGAGTCATCAGTTTATAATAAGGTATTCTAGTTTTCCTAGGTTCCCATACAAATCTACCTAATTCCGTATGAAGTTGTTTAAAGAATTTCCTAGAAATTGAGACTTGAGTAGCTCGAAAAATATATAATATTCTAGGGAGGACATTCATTTTAATAATTTAAGTCTTTGCCATTGTTGGTAATTTCAGATTATTCCATCTTTTTAAATCAGACAGTATATGATCCCAAATTAGCTTGACATTGTTCGCATAAAAGTCTCTTATCTGTTGAGAAAACAATACCCAAATATTTTATTTTTTCTTTGGATTTAACCTGACCTATCAATGGTAAAAGCGAAAAGGGTGTAGGCGTCTTTAAGGGAAATAAGTTGTTTTTTTTAAAGTTTATTTTGTAATTAGATATTTCTGCAAAATCTTCCACTGCCTTTAATATTTTCTTAGTATCTGAAACAGGCGTCGTACAATAAATATTAAGATCATCAGCAAAAGCAGCCATAGATATTTTCGTACCATATACTATTGGAGCATTATGATAAATATTTTGCTTAATATGTAAAAATAGTGGTTCTAAATATAAATTGAATAATATAAGAGATAGCGGACATCCTTGACGGGTACCATTCTTAATTTGTATTCTTTTTGAGAAATTTTTATTAATATATAAAGTTGTATAGGGATTATTATATAACTTTTTTAATGTTAAAATGAAATCTTGGGGTATATTAAAATATGATAAAATATCAAACAAAAATTTTAAATTAACTCTATCGAAAGCTTTTTGAGCATCAATTATGAGTGTGTAAACATTAAGATTTTTATGAGTGGCATAAGAAACGAGTGTCTGAAGTGATAACGTATTGTCAGTAGTTTGTCTGCCGTTTATAAAGCCAGCTTGTTCAACAGATATTATTAGGTTTATTACCTTCTTCAATCTATTGGCTAAAATAGATGTCATAATTTTCATGTCTATATTTAAAAGTGAAATGGGTCTATAGTTATCCGGATTTTGAAGATCTGCATTCTCTTTAGGTATAAGAATTGTTTTCGAAGCATTAAAATGCGGATCATTAATTTTATTATTAATTATATAATTAAATACATGTGGAAGTATTTTACCCAATATATCACAAAAAGTTTTGTAAAATTCAGAAGTCAAACCATCCGGTCCTGGAGCTTTATGTGGCTCCAAATTATTAATTGTATCTGTTATCTCCTCAGAGGAAATTGGTTTGATTAAACTCTCATGAGACTCATCACCAATTTTCGGAAAAATAATCTTCTGCAAAAAATCGTTATTACTCTTATTTATAAGTAATTCCTGATCTTCAGTATTGGTATATCTTTTATTATTAAACTGTATTTCAGAAATTTGAGAAGGTATTTTCGACTGATTAATGATACGAGCTAGTGCTTTTGATGGGGTCTGAATATGACTAGCATATTTTACCAGTATTTTCTGTTCATAAAATGACAATTTACTATTTTGTAGTAAAAAAAGATATTTTTGACATTTTAATAACTCTGTTTCAGTTTGTTTACTATAGTTCCCAATTATATCTTGATCTAGTAACTTAATTTTAGTCTCCAGTTCTTGTATGTCTCTGGTTTGTATTTTCTTATAATAAGTAGCCTTTTGGAGAAAAATTTCTCTTATTTGTGCTTTGGTCGTTGCCCATCCTATATCAGATGGATGCCGGTGTTTAGAAAGATTAACTAGTAGATGATTGCAGGTCTCTTGGATTTCTTTAATTATATCTTCTTTATTTAATAAATACAGATTTAGAGACCAATTATAACCTCTATGATGCCTACTATTTCTAATGTCTTTGTTAAAAATTAATGTGATTCTAGAATGATCCGATAAGTGTCGAGCTTGTATAGATACACAGGGATCTAAAGTAATTAGTACGTCTGAAATTAGGAAAAAATCAATCCTAGACCACATTTTATGACAACTTGAATAAAATGTAAAGTTATTTGAATTTATTTGATTGTTTGTATATTTAAATGGATGTTCTTCCTGTTCTAATTTACAGTTTTGGGGGGAATTGACTAGCCCCAAAAGGTATTGGATCAGTGGGACAGGAAAACATGAAAAATGCTTCACATTTATCAAATAAAAATCATTGTTTACCAAGATTATATATTTTCCATTCTGAAGGAGGTATGGGCCTCCTCTAAACTAATTACATGTATAGATCTGCAATCATAGGACTGCATACATACCTGCTGAACTCACAAGATCCAAACACAGTGAGTTTTAAAACATGAGGAGTAAAAGTCTAAGATTACTTCTCTGCTTAGTTTAGCAGAAGCATATCAGTGTCAAGTGGGAATGGAACTCAAACCAAAAGTAGACAAAAAAAAATCAGGTAGCAAATGAAAGTGCCAAAAAAAACAAAACAAAACAAAATAAAGAATATAAGGTGAAGGATCAGTTGAAAAGGCAAGAAATGTGAAAAAGCCATAAATGTAGTTGCAAGTACAGAAAACTCCTGGAACAACCTTGTGTCAATCAGGATCTGATGCAGGAATGGTTATGGAGAGGTGAATTTAAAACAAAAGACGGAAGGTTAATGTTGGAGGCTCAGGATAGTGTACTGCATACCCATTGTTTTTTTACAAAGTCCATTGGGCATGTTGGAGAAACAGACAAATGCAGATTTTGTAAAACAGAATTAGAAACAGGCACACTTCTTGTTGCTGGGTGTGATACACTAATGGCAGAGGACCTGTATTCTGAAAGCCGTAATAATGTGGCAAGACTGTTGCAGTGGGAATAAAGCAAACATTACCATACTGAAATAGCTGAGAAGCATTGGAAACATGAGCCACAAAGCATTATAGAAAATGATGAAGTTTATATCATGTGGAATCCCCCATTACCAACTGTTAAAAACAGATGAAAGAAACCCATCTATAATAGCCCATGAAAATAAGACAAAAGTAGCATTGATCATTGAAAATGCTATATCTATTGATTACAATGTCTTATGTACGGAGAGACAGAAAGTCATAAAATACCAGGATATGTAGGCAGAAATGAGAGCAATGTGGAAGAAGGATACCCACACAGTTTCAATAGTAGTAAGAATAATGGGTCTTATAAAAATTAATTCACAATTGTATTTAGGTATGCTACTGATACATATAACTCCATAAGAATTGCAGAAGGAGTCAGTTCTAGGCACATTGTGGGTGCTGCAAAGAACACTTTTGGCCGACATCAAAGGTTCAAACAATGCTAATTTCAAGAACTTTGATTAATCATACTTTGACTTAGGAATGAGGTCCATTCCTGCCATGGTATTAGAAACTCAAAAGACTTGAAAAAATTTAACCAGATTAAACCACAATCCATTATTCACACTACAACATTCTACTACTCAAACAGCCACATTCTTCTATTTACACTACAATATTCTCTACTATTCATACAGCCACATTCCGCTATTCACACTGGTAGCTATCATCTAAAAATGACTTCTGTCAATGGAGCTCAGTAATCTGAAAAGGTTTATTTCACAGCTAACATCTGGAAAAGACAAAACTTGTTATGAAATCCATTTTACTCATAATTAACAATGCAGAGTTCATCATTTCTGGACTATTTGCATTTAATGAATTATGTAATCAGTTTAACTGCTTTGATAGATTGGTGCATGGACTCTTTTTGGGTATGACAGGGTTTTGCATCCAGGAAGAAAGAGGTCAGTGTCTCCCTCTACTCTTCCCTCATTAGGCCAATCATCAAGTACAATGCCTCATTTGGCATGTACCTCACTAGACACCTGCAACAACTGGAGAGGCCGCAAAAGTACCTCACAAAGAGGATCCTAGGCTTTAAGCACTTGTCTTATATGGACAGACAAAAAAACTCCAACTATTCTCTGTCTCATATCACCTACTTAGAGGTGATCTCTGCTTTACTTACAAAGCCATGTCTGACTCAGCTCTGTTAGAAATGCTACATCTAAAGAAATCCCAATCCAGAGACAGCGCAGTGGTGCAGCGGTAGCGTCACCTCACAGCAAGAGGTTCTCCGGTTCGATTCTCGGCTGGGGTGCCTTCTGTGTGGAGTCTGCATGTCCTGCCTGCATTCGTGTGGGTTTCCTCTGGGTGCTCCGGTTTCCTCCCATGTTACAAAGACATGCATCTGGAGCATTTCTCCCTGGGCATCCACTGAAAATTGTCTCATTCCAAGTCGGACTTTCCCGGTTAACAAATGTGAAATAAAATAAAAAATAAATAAAAATCCCTCTGCACCACACGCTCCAGAAACCTCAACCTCATTACCAATCAACAGAACATGCTGAAGGGACAGGTTCATAACCCAGAGACTGCCCATGCTATGGAATAGACTTCCCATACATGTCAAACAGAGCACCTCACTGGCCCTCTTCATGAGAAACCTTGATGAGTGGATGGGAAATAGAAAATTCACCCTGGGGATCACTCCAGTGGCTCTACTTGACAGAAGCACTGGGAACTAAGGTCGGGTGGCACGATGCCAGGGTAATCCTATGGGCTAGGCTTGTAAAGGCTCGATAGCCATTAGCCTAGTACACACCTATGAACCTATGATCCTGGACAAAGGCATTCCAGTGTCAGATATTACAAAGAAACAATGAGTTTATATAAAGCATGCCATGGCTTGTGGCCAAAGTTATATCTAGGCTTCTAATGTGGCAAGCTGCTCCATTTTGAGAGACTATAATCTGCTTTTGAATTTGAGGAGATTTTGATTGTAATGTTGGCATTTCAAACAGTTCTCAATTATTTTCCAAACAATCAAATGCTAAACAATTATGTGTGAAGTCAAATATAGACAGAATTAATCTTTATGCCCCACAGCAGAGTATTGGCATCACGTTTCAAAATGGTAGGACAGAGAAAGTGAAACACTAATTTAGCAAGGTGCCTGTAAAGCAATGAGTGCTTTGATTGATAGCTGCACTTTGCTTCTGAATGTCATCTTGGATAGGTTAATCTTAGAAGCTATGCCTTATTTTTAAGAAATGTACTAAATTAATTTAATAAGCATAGGAATGATATAACCTGGACATGGACATAGGCAAAAGTTGTCAACTTAATGGAATAAAATAAATTAATTAACATAGGACTATAACTATTTAACAGAAAAAAACATAAAATCAGGAGACATAAAATAAAAAAATGGTAGGTGCATAGAAGGTAATACAGGGATAAAAAGTAACCTGGTCTATGTTTGCTTTTCAGTGGGAAAATAAGAATAGCCCTGTTTTCATAAAGGGTCATTAGGGTAAATAGGAGTTCTTAAGTGTTTGCCATGGAAGTCATTCTTATGGGTTGAGGCTTTCAAGATGAAATGGTAATCTTTTTTTTTTTCATGGTAATAGGGCAGGATTTCTTTTTCCATGTAAGTTTTCCAGCTTTTAGACAAAGGTTATTACCTGATTCTGACTTAATCCTATTGTCAAATCCATGAAATAGAATATTAATTACATCTGTTCCTTCAAGAGGAAATAGTATTCGTTTTTGTGAGCCTAGTGGAGGATTTCTACTTCAGTGTGATAGCATTTGAGCCACCCTGATGTTAGTAACAGAATCTCATTTTTGCACAAATCATTTCTGTGTCCAATATTTTTGAGTGAGGCCAGTCCTCCTTATCCTTGTGTTCTGAATATGCTGTATTACTGAACTCTGGTATGGCTGCCATAATGTGCATGTTGAAAATATATGTTCTTTAGAACTACCATTAATCTACTGGGCAATATTTGCTGTGTTTGATAGGTGCTTAAAATAGTTATTAAATGTTTGCTCTCTAAAGATTCTCTACAAAAGGATTGTCAATTATTGATAAGAGTAGGGGAATTTATCCAGTGGTCTCAACAAATTTGCCTAGTTCATATGAATACCACTTCAGGTCTCCCCTGAAAAGAGACCAGTAACCTAATAGGACTAATCTGATCAACAAATGATAAATACAATTTAATAGCATGTAGGTTACAGTATTTACTAAAAATGTGCTCGTGTCTCAACTGGTAACAATTTAGTTTTCTGTATGAAATCAACAGCGGTGTTCCCTCTTACTTGATAAATGAATGAATCAGAGGATTTTATTCTCAGCGGTTTGAAGGGCAGCAGTATTTTGTTGGGAGTTTAGACTGATTAGTAGTAGACCATACTCAAGACATTTCTGGTTACTGATGCTCAAGTTACAGTAATAAAAGGTCAGAAATTCTATATGCTAGGTTTAGTTGCTTTAGAATTTTTGTCAACCTTTTATTTTACACGTCTGCTAAAGGATAACTTGATAATGCTGTACTATGTTGCTTAGTGGATATAGGAAATAATCTATATGAATTCATACCAGAGTGAGTTAATGCTTTACCTGGGACATGGATTATCTTTATCCAAACCTTTGTATGATAAGTGGGGAATCTAGGCTTCTTATTGCATTTTTGTATTCAAATTCTGTGATATAAGTTTAAGACGGTGACAAAACTGTAATCAGGGCGTCAAATGTTGGAATGGCTGGAAAATATTTTTGTAGTACCACAGCAAAATGCTGCCCGATCCAATTAGGTATTTCGGCTATGACTTGATCAGTCAGTGGGTGTATTTTCATCGGTACTACACTGTATCATACTCTCCATAGCTGTTGTTGCACAACTCAGAAATGCCGTGATGCTGAAAGCCTTTCTGTGTAATTGTATATAACTCAGCTGCTTTTCTACTGAATTACATAATGGGTTCTTCAGGTGGGCACCTCACTGCTGCTTGTGCAAGAGGTATTGTGTATAGCTGTTTGACTACAATATACTCTTTTCTGAATCTATAGCTCTTGCAAGCATGTATCTTTTTTACCTAGCTGCTAGTTTTACAATGCATCTTTTTTCTTTGTCTCTAGTTACTACAGTACTTCACACATTAACTCTCACTCTTCCTTTTTCTGCTTGCCTTGAATGAATATATCCTGGCTATATCTGCTTTTCCACTTTTTCCAGGAAATGGTATAATATAGCAATAACCCATGCCTGGGTGTGGGTAATGCGGGATTTACCCACGGTTGGCGTGGTTTGGTCCCAAGGGCGAAGCCCGACGGACCAAACAAAGACAACCGTGGGTAAATCCCGCATTACCCACACCCAGAAGTGGGTTATTGCTATTATACTATGACATTATTTAAGAAAAGAAATAATCACTTTTCTTAAATAATGGCATTGTATAATGCCTCTTTGCTGCCCTTCTGCAGCTGTCTGGTATCCGTGGCAGTTCTGATGTACTGCGCATGCCTATGCAGTACATCAGAGCTGTGGCCAAAAGCAACGGAGAAAGCAAGATCTCTGTTGCTTTTTACTGTTTCTCTATGTTAAATGGGTTTAACATAGCGAGACAGCTTTAAAATAAGCAACGGAGATGTCCGTTGCTTTTTTTAAACCTGTGTCGCTATGTTAAACTCTTTTAACATAGTGAGACAGTGTTTTAAAAGAAACTTATACTAATGGAAAAAGTCCGGGCGACCGGACCTTTTTCCATTAGTATAAGTCGATTTACAACGTGCACGCTGGCCAATCAGCGTGCATGTTTTGGAATATTAATGGGGGGTCATGGTATAATACTCTATAATATGGGTCCTCTGATTTCTTGAAAAGCAAGAGTTTTTATTGAATTTGTCATTTTTAGCTGGAGTACTCAGTCAGAATAGCTTATATTTTTTGTAATATATTTGCAAAACTGTCAGTTTGCTTAGAATCTGTTTTAATTTTGCTTATATATACAGTGGATATAAAAAGTGTACACACACCCCTGTTAAAATTCTTGATTTTCATGATATAAAAAAAGACCACAGTAAATCATTTCAAAACTTTTCCCACCTTTAATGTGACCTATAACCTGCACAGTTCAATTGATAAACAAATCTGTTAGGGGAAAAAATATAAAAAATAAAAAAGTTACAATACGCTGTTTGCATGTGTGCACACCCTTAAACTAGTACTTTGTTGTGTGTGTATACCCTTAAACTAATACTTTGAAGCACCTTTTGATTACAGCATTCAGTCTTCTTGGGTATACACATGCTATCAATTAAAGAGACACTGATTAACCCCAAATAAAGTTAAGCTGTCCTAGTAGGACTTTCCTGATATTTACTCAGTTGCCTGCTACAGAAAAAGCCATGGTTCAGAGAGAGCTTACAAAGCATTAAAGGGATCTCATTGTTGAAAGGTATCAGTCAGGAGAAGGATACAAAAAAATTTCCACAGCATTGGATATACCATGGAACACAGTGAAGACAGTCATCAAAAAGTGGAGAAAATATGGGACACCAGTGACTTTGCAAAGAACCAAAACTGATGAAGACAAGACAAAAACTAGTCAGGGAGGCTGCCAAGAGACCTACAGCAACACTGAAGGAGCTGCAGGTATTTCTGGCAAGTACTGGTTGTGTACTACATGTGACAACAAATCTCCCATATTCTCCATATGTCTGGACTATGGTGTAGGGTTGCAAGACGGTAGCCTTTTCTTACACAGAAAAACATCCAGACCCAGCTAAAATTTGCAAAACAATACATCAAGTCTCCCAAAAGCATGTGGGAAAATGTGTTATGGTCTGATGAGACCAAGGTTGAACTTTTTGGCTACAATTCCAAAAGGTACGTTTGGCGCAAAAACAACACTTCGCATCACCAAAAGAACGCCATCCCCACAGTGAAGCATGGTGGTGGCAGTATCATGTTTTGGGGTTGCTTTTCTTCAGCTGGAACTGAGGTTTTAGTCAAGGCGGAGGGAATTATGAACAGTTCCAAATATCAGTCACTTATGGCCCAAATCTTTCAGGCATCTGCTAGAAAGCTGAAAATGAAGAGGAATTTCACCTTTCAACACAACAATGACCTCAAGCATGCATCCAAATCAACAAAAGAATGGCTTCACCAGAAGAAAACTAGAGCCAGAACTCAGACCTAAATCTAATAGAAAGTTTGTGGGGTGACCTGAAGAGGGGTGAGAACAAGAGATGCCCTCGCAATCTGACAGATTTGGAGTGCTTTTGCAAGGAAGAGTGGGAGAATATTGCCAAGTCAAGATGTGCCATGCTGAAAGACTCCTACCCAAGAAAACTGAATGCTGTAATTAAATCAAAAGGTGCTTCAACAAAGTATTAGTTTATGGGTGTGCATACTTATGCAACCAGCATATTGTATGTTTTTTAGTTTTTTTCCCCCTAACAGATTTGTTTGTTTTTCAATTGAATTGCACAGGTTATAGGTCACATTAAAAGTGGGAAAAGTTTTGAAATTATTTATTGTGGTTTCATTGTTTATATCACAAAAACCTGGCATTTTAACAGGGGTGTGTACACTTTTTATATCCACTGTATTTATGTATATGTATATATGTGTATATATATATATACATATATATATATATATATATATATATATATATATATATATATACATACTTGACATGACTGAAAACTCAAAATACTGAATTTCATTTGATTGAGACCACAATACCTAATTTTCAAAATAATGAAAACTCATCTGACTAAGTCTTATTATACCGAAAACTTACAATGCTGAATTTCAAAATACTGAATTTTAAGCCATAGGCATGCACACTTACATCACCAATGACTAACTCTTTCCAAGACTTAAAAACTACTTACTTACCCTCTTAATAGGAACCTGAAGATATAAAACCAAACTAGGTGGGGGGGGGGCTATGCCCCCCACACGCCCCAACTATATATACTAACTCCAGGATTGCACTACAATGGGGAAAAAAGGGTATATACTTTTTACTTACCTTACAGTAATGTACACACTGCCACTACTGTCAGGAGCACATAAAACGTCTGCCATATTACTTTACATACTTCCAATACAAATGTAAAAAGACACACCCACATTTAGAAACACTGCAGCACTACTTGCTACGCTACTATCAATATTCTGACAGTCAGCACTTTGTTACAGTAATTTTTTTTTATCACAAGCAAGTCACAGGTGAAGGGAAACACAAGTCACGTCTATGGCTTAAAATTCAGTATTTTGAAATTCAGCATTGTAAGCTTTCAGTGTAATGAGACTCAGTCAAATGAGTTTTCAGTATTTCGAAAATTAGGTATTGTGGTCACAGTCAAATGAAATTGAGTATTTTGAGTTTTTAGCCATGTGACGTAGACCTATTGCACAGCATTAGTTTTGCCTGATAGCAGGAGACAGTATGTTTATCTAGTCTACCCATTGTGTACATTCTTTGTTCTGTCTCCCTTCCATTACCATCTTCCCCCCTCACATCTTCTGCACCTGTCCCAAACCCTCTTGAGTACCTCTGTGGATTCCTTCTCCAGCATACATTGTACTAGTACATTCCATGGGTTCACAACCTCTTTCTGAAGAATTTGTTTTAGAAGAGAGTAGCTGGTCTCCACAGTCTGTTGCTTGTGGCCCAACAATTGTATTCTTCCTGTTGAGAATGTGCCTTTTCCATCACTCTGACATCTTATATACCCATAGCATGTATTTTCCATCTCTTTTGGTTGTTTGGCTTATCCTGTCTCTGCTGATATCTTTTCACCTCCATGAACATGTACACTTTTTGTGATTTTCCTCAGGACTCCTCCCAGCAGCCAGATCACCCGGTCTCTGTATGAGCTCCATAAATACAAATAATATTTATAAATTGGCTTAATTATCTCATTCACTCCAATAGAGCTCAGGAAATTTGCACTTCCAATGGGCGAAGCCTAAGCCTTTTGACTGAATCAAATTATGCCCTCATATTTCAAAGACATGCTCACATCTCTGGAACCAGAGGGTTATGAAAGAAGTATAAATGTCAAACTCTTCAGCACAAATTATTTTTACAGTGGTAGTATTCTTTAGGTTCTTGGTCTTAAACTGAATTTTATAAGTCGCAGTAAACACAGTAACTATTACATTTGTAATATTTTGTAAACAACTTACAATATCTCAGCAACTACTCAAGCTGCACACATACTGCCAGTAACATTTTATTCATCTGTCAGAGAGCTTTCATATGAGGCTAAGGGGTTTTGTCTGTGTCACTTGGTTGTTGAGATATTTAGAAAAATGTGAAAATGATATCTATATAAATTAAAACAACAGTTAATATCTCTTTACCTGCACTAGACAGAGGTCAAATGTTAATGCAGTTGAGTTTGCCATTGTATAACCTTTAATAAGAAATCTTTAAAACCTTGTACATAGCATTGTTTTGGAAATATTGATGCAAATATAAAAGAACAATATTTGACACCTAGAGGCGTCAGCTGGAGTTAACTGTAGATTCACCTGGAGGCGTCACTCGGATTTAATGAGTTTGTCTGGTAGTAAAGGAGCAGTACCTTTTTGCTTCAAGTGTAACACCCCCCCCCCTCAGAAAACATCTCAACATTTTGCTGGATGCTGCTACTGCCCTGTTACCCTGCTCCTGGTAGTCCAATCCAGGCACGGTCAACACCCCCAGATTATTTTCTTGCTGTTTTACCTTCATTTCTAATTTCCCCAAAATTATACTATGACACCTGTCTGATTTAAACCTCAACTGCCACCTTTCAACTTAGATAGTCAGTCTTTTTGAACTTGCACTTAAAGTCTTTCCCCCTTCTTCCACTGCTGCAACTAATTTCATGTCATCAGGGAAGATGTTCTCGGATCCCTAAGATACGTTAAAGATTCACGATCAGCCAAGCCTCTGCAGTATCCTACTGTCCATTTCCTTATTCCTGACATCGTTCCTGACATCACAACCCTGTGAACACCTGCATCATCCTATTGGTGTTGACATCACAACCCTGTGAACACCTGCATCATCCCAGTGGTGTATTTGCATTCATATGTCATCAACTATCCTTGACTAATTTGCCTCATATGTAATAAAATGTTCACAGAGGAGGATCTTGGAATTTGGTGCTTTTGAGAACCACTCATGCTCTGTGAGATTCCCCAATGCCACACGTGCCTTTGTCATGCTCTGTGGGATTCCCCAGTGCCACATGTGCCTTTGTTTACTTTGTATTTGTTTCAACTTGTAGATGTCATTTAGAGTGGGCAGATAATTAAAAGGGATTATGTGCCCCACATAGATATACAGTTATTAAGTCAAGGCAGCTTTATCATCAATCAACAGTTTCATATAAAACCTTAAAATAGCTACACTGCTAATAATCATGTATACCTTTCCTTCTCTCTGGAACGAGAGATGCCCTTAAAAATCATTGCTATGCTTTCTTGGGTCTATTATGATCTTTACACTGGAAAATGTCTGAAGCTCAACTCCTTCAAGATGGAGGCTTTGTTCATCTATGTGATCCTTCAGATCACCACATTTTCTTATCTGAACCCAATTATCTTATTTAAAGTAATAGGCTGCATACTGTGCCAAGGTGCTTAATCATGTCATCCTAGATCAGTACCTTACACAGCTGTTCCAGGAATGTGTCTATCACATGATTTGCTGCAATGCCTTTTATCTGAGCATACCTTTCTTTTGATCTAATTTCACTACCTTAATACAGAATTCAGTAGTCAAGCTTATAAGTAGTGTTGCTAGATATAATCGTATCACTCCAGCACTGCAAGCTCTGCATTGGCTATTAGTATCTCAATAATTAGTATGAGGTTACTGAGGTAATCTTTAAGAGGTACTGATTTATGTTCCCCTGTGTGGTGTGGGGCACACTTGTAAGGATGTGCTGGTCTACCGTTGGCCAGTCTGTGTCATTTAGTCAGTTGACTGGGTTATCTGTGATTCCCATGATGCTCATAGAAACTTTAGCTAAAGTACTTTGCCTTTCATGTTCTCACCCTGTAGAATTCACTGCTGTGTTAGTAATATATTAACATGTCTAGTGTTTGCCTCAAATAGTCGAAAATGACCCATCTATTTCTTCAGGTTTTCCTAAGCACAGTGCTATTATGCATATAAGGGAAGGTCTGAGACAGAGTTAACAAGATACCATCTCTCAGTAGCCATGGTTATAGGAAAAAGTAGTCCTAAACCAACTCATCACATTCCTTGACTACTAGCATCTCATCTTATATATACAGTATGGCTCCTGACCAAGGTATGGAAATTATGTGGCCCTCATCAAGATAACTGGTCATGTCCTGCACTATGTAGGTAAAGTCCAAGCTAGATAATCAGTCTTGTCTTGTATCTTGTGTGTAAAGTCCAATAAAGATGATTGGTCATGTCCTGCACCATGAAGGTAAAGTCCAATAAAAGGAATCACTATTTCTGGATTGGATTAAGAGCATTTAGCATAATGAAACACTTTGTTTTAATTCAGGAGCTACATAACCGTAAGTCCAGGTCTCCACTCATAAAAAAAGAAAAACAAAAAAAAAAAAACATACAGTTATCTGGACAACAACAATCATTGGGTTAAGGTTGATGCCTCAATCTCATTTCATGTCTGAGTAACCTAGAGGGTTCTAAATGAGTCAATATTAAGCATAATAGTTTCTTTCTGGCTAAACTGTGGGGTTCAGTGATTATTCAGTACACACATGACATAATACTCCTGCCCTCTTTTCCTTTGTATGCCACATACAAAATTACCTTGAATCGGGGCTTGGACTACTTGAAGCATCTACTCCACCATTTCAAGGTAGTCCTGCACCATCTTACTCATATTTTAACTTTAACCCTAACAATGCCCCTGTCACAACCCTGCACATTATTTTAAGTAAAGTCTTTTCCCTAGCAGTTCCACTAATCAAGACACTCGACACAGAACACATACAGTCAAACCAGAACAGCACTTAAGGTATCCACTAATCTAACTGCAACCCTAAACAGCAAGCATTTGCACATACCTGTAAACACGCACGTACACACACACACACACACACACACACACACACACACACACACACACACACACACACACACACACCAACTCATGTACAGAATACTAAAACTATCCCCTTATCTAACTCAAATATGCACACAGATATTCACAACCCAAAATCACACCCCCTTAACTTTTAAATCAGTGTTCCCCCCAACACCCATATATCCTTCATGCTGCAAAACTGTGCTATAAAATATTTAAATGACTTTAGAATAATATTTCAAATTGCTGGTATCTAGTATTTCTGCTGCCCATACATAATTTGTGCTGTAAATCAGTTGCTGGTGTATTAAATTTTTAAATGACTATAGGGTAATAATTGTATTTCCCTGGTGTCTAGTGTTCCCCCACAATATTGCAGGATTTGTTCAGTGATCTGGGGGAATTTAGTGGTATGACAGCCCCCCCCCCCACACATGTGTTCCTACCTGTTTCTAAGTAATCCCCCCTACTATGACCACCCAGTAAGGAACACAGTCTCACAAACACACACACACACACACACACACACACACACACACACACACACACACACACACACACACACACACACTACCTGTTTCTAAGTAACCCCCCCCCTACTATGACCACCCAGTGAGGAACACAGTCTCACAAACACACACACACACTACCTGTTTCTAAGTAACCCCCCCTACTATGACCACCTAGTAAGGAACAGAGTCTCACACACACACACACACACACACACACACACACACACACACACACACACACACACACACACACACTACCTGTTTCTAAGTAACCCCCCCCCCCCTACTATGACCACCTAGTAAGGAACAGAGTCACACACACACACACACACACACACACACACACACACACACACACACACACACACACACACACCTGAGGCCACTCATCACTCTGCATACACCCAGACACGTACATACACTCACACGTCCCCACCACTGCCTTTCCTTTAAACTCTCTGGCATTTACTGCTAATGCAGTCTCACCAGTTGAAAGTAATGAGTGAAGGCAAACTTTTGCCAAAGTTAATTAACACTGTTGGCTGAGCTAACTCATTCAGCCAAGTGATTTTCTGAAAGACTTGTCTGTGTAAATGCCTTACAGCAGTCATTTTCTGAGGGGAGAACACATGGCTAATGAACATAGGCTTCTCCCTGGAATGGCTCATTAGCATATAGCTTGGCTGAGGAGATAGACCACCATGATAATCCTGCAGACCTTGAAGGATCACTGTAGTGGGCCTGTCTCTGAATCAGAGACACAGCCAGTAGTAGCAGCCCATGTCATGGCTTACTGGTGGTGGCATCCTTTTCTGAATCAAAAACAGGACCACCCTTTTCTGAATTTGGTCCTATGTGTGAGAGACAAAGATTGAGAGACTGTGTGTGTGTGTGTGTGTGTGTGTGTGTGTGTGTGTGTGTGTGTGTGTGTGCGCATCTGTCAAAAAGAATTAACTCTTGTGGAATGGCAGTTTTTACCAGCATTTATTGCTTGTCTTCCCTGGGATAGAAGCACCATTTTCTGCATGACCATGGAATGGATTGTTGGCCCTACAGTCAGTCCTTCTTCTAGCCACATAAAAGAAAAAAAGTAAGCAAACAGCTCAGCCACAGATGGGTGACTCTGCTCTGACCATTTGTTGTATCTTAGACCACTCATCTTTTATCCTGGATCCCTCTGGTGTAGCACCTACAGGCACTGTAAACCAGGGGTTATCCATGTCCTCTGTGCCTGTTGGGGTCCCCCTCATTGAGCAAGGCAAAGCCACTCTTGTTGGTCCTTGGAGAGGGAAGAGGGAAGGTTTCCCTTTTGTGTCAGTGTTGTACCTGTACCTGGGGAAGCAGCAGTTGCCATTAGTAACATGGCTGGCCCCATTTTTTATGTCAAAAAGAAACGGAAAACCAATCCTGTATCTACTCCTCAATTTTCTTTCACTATGAGTAGTTTACTGGGACTGGTTCATGGTTTGATTCAGGCTACTGATCCCTCTTATGGAGTAGTTTCTGGTAAAAGAAAAAGGGAATCTATTTCCTGAAGAAATTCAATATTCTGAATCTGAATAGGAAGATGCAGCGACAGATTCTAGGTTTTGTTCTCAGGTTTCTTATTCCGATTCACAGGACAGCTCACTTTCTGATTCTGTCTGTGGGGTTTCTCTTTCTCTGAAACTATTGCTAGAATGTTCCATTGTTTTCAGTGGGAGGACAATGAGGTTTTTCAGTCCCTCAGAAAATACTATGAATTGTTACAGAAGGATTTTCCAGAACCTACACACATTCCTCTTGTCCTGTCCGCTTTAGAGAATGTGTGTCTTACTGCCTGCAGATTTCCTGATAGTCAACCATCTGTCCTAAAAAAGCCAGGTAGGATGTATAAAGTTCTTCAGACTTTTATTTTTTTATACATTATTCCCAAACCTGACCCAGCAACTATAGCCTTAGTTGACTCCTCTGCCAACAAGCGCAGAGTTATTTCCAATCCTACCCTTTCTAATAAAGATGGGAAAATTATTGATGATTATAGGAAAATGTGTATACGTTTACAAATTTGATTTTCTCAGTTTTATATAATCAGGCTCATATGTTAAAGTTTGTTCTAACATATTGTGAAAATATGAGGAATGTTTTATCTAGTTTCTTGTAAAGAAAAAATATGCTTTAAAAAACTTAGTTTCTTCTATTGCACAGGTCACTACTCATTGTTTGCAGTGTGTGTATGACTCTGTTGATACTTCCTCCAGGGCTATGGCTACTGGTATTGTTTTGAGGAGGTTTGCTTGGCTGCATTCTCAGAATCTCACAGATGATGTAAAAACTGACCTCTGCAAGAAAAGTATCTAAGTTCCAAGCTCTTATGGTGAGTCAACCCTACCTTATTTTCCACAGGGACATGTTTTTTTTGAGCACTAATCTTTTGTTTATACCTAACGTGGTATCTGAATGCACTTTAAGCTATACTATCCATCTCCCTGTTTTCTTTCCTGAGCCTAAAAATCAGGGAGAAAGGATACTCCCTACCTTTGATGCCAGAGACAACTCAGGCACTATCTTGACAGAACTAAATCTTTCAGATTTCCGGATCAATTGTTCATTTCTTCTGAAGGTAAGAAGAATGGACAACCTGTGTCAAAACAAACTATTTCCAAATTATTGTCTAAGGCTATTACCTTTTGTTGTACTTACCATGACAAATCTATTTCAGGCAGGGTCAAGCCCCTCTCTACCAGGGCCTTAGCTTCATCTATGGCTTTTTGGAAAACGTTGACTTCTAGAAGCTGCTAGTTGGTCCACTGTAGATACTTTTACAAAGCACTATAAGCTTGATTCCTTCTCTAGGTCTAGATGAAGGTTTGTTAGGACCATTATCCAGGGGCTCCTGGACCCTTCTTTTTCCTCATCCCAAATATAGTTAACTTTGGTAATCTACCCATATAACTAAGGCTAAAGTAGCAGTGATTAATATGAAGAACATAGTACAGTTATGTAAGTCAAACTTACTATAACAGTAGATGTTTGAATGATCATTGCTGCTGTAGCCACTAACTTCCACCATACCCCTTGATTGTTGGTGTTTTTTTATGTCAGGGTGTGCACAATTATTTTTTTGTTATTTCTAGTGTTGTCCTTTCAGGGTTCAAGTCTCCCTTTCTCTGCTGGCAGGAAAGCTCTGAAGGCTTTGCACTCAAACTTGTCTTTTAGTCAACTCAGTTTGAGCTGCTTGACAGCTTGGGCATGTGGAAAGTTTAATGAAGATTTAGAAGCTGGCCAGCTGTTACATCCTTTGCAGGATACATTTTCTCTAAATCTATCAAAAGCTTTCCCGTCTTTGTCAGGAGGAGAGAGAAATGCTATTAACCAGATGTTTAGCATTAGCTGGGTTCACCAGAGAAAAACAACGCTGGATCTGAGCTAGGACTGGCATATCTATCTATCTATCTGTGTGTGTGTGTGTGTGTGTGTGTGTGTGTGTGTGTGTGTGTGTGTGTGTGTGTGTGTGTGTGTGTGTGTGTATATATATATATATATATATATATATACACACACACACACACACACACACACACACACACACACACACACACACACAAGGCTGAGAAACCTTGTACAATGTATCTGTGTATCTGCTTTCTTGGGGGCAGCAGGCTGTCTGTCTGACAAGTTACAGGCTGTACAAAAACATCAGAGGAACTGGTGTACATTCAGGAAAATCCAGTTGCAATAAATCATAATAATTCTTCAGACAGCGGAATGTCATTATGTTTCCACTTCATGGGCTCTGATCATAGGAAGTTACTAGGCTATATGCCCAGAGACCCTTATAAGCCTAGCTAAGAATTTAGCCCATGTTCCAATAAGTCAGCACTCTATGCCATTGTCCATCAGGGACACAGGTGGAATCCCAGGGGTGTATTTTCTGTTCCCCATCCAGTTATCCAGGTTGCGCTTAAAAACCTGAGTGGGGAATATTAAGGAGGTACTCTGCTTGACGTGGAGAAGGAGTCTGTTCCACAAAAGGCGGAGTCTCTGGGACACAAGTCTGTCCCACCAAGAAGTCCTGTTGATGTCATAGACCAGGTTGAGGTTGTGCATGTGGGTTACTTGAGTGGAGCTTGACTTGTGGATATGCAGCAGTCCCATCACTGCAGGGTCTGAGATTGCTTTGTATGCCAGACAGAGGTCACCTCTATGGAGTCTGTAGGAGACTGAGTAGAGGGACAGAGCCTTTAGCCTATCTGTGTGTGGTGGAATGCTTGAGGCCCTGGTTTCTCCTGGTGAGGAACCTCTGTGGTCTCTCCAACTGCTGCATGTGCTTTGTGAGGTACATTCCGAAAGGGGCATTATACTCAATAATGGTTCTTATAAGGGAAGACTACAGGGATGTTATGGCCACCTTTTCCCTGGATGAGGTACCCTTACTAATGAGGTGGGCCATATAGAAAGCTTTCTGTACAATGGATGCAATATAGTGGTCAAAAGCCAGTTTGCTATCAACCTGGGTGCTCATGTCCATTACGACTGACTGCGTGCTTAGGACCTTATTGTCAATGTGATAATTTGTGGGGACATCACTCTCCCCAAAGAGGATGATGATGCATTTTTTGGCATTCAGAATGAGGCCATGTTTCTGGCACCAGTCATTTGTTTGGTGAGACCCTCTTGGAGGATGTCCACATCACTAGGGGAACTGATGACGACACCTGGCTTGCAATCATCTACAAACTTGGTCAGCCATAGCCCACTGGTTTTGGCCTGCATCTCAGAAAAGTATATCCCAAACAGCTGAGGCCCCCAAGACTGATCCCTGGGGTACACTGCTCATTACGGGTCTATTGCTTGAGATGGCTTTCCTATTTTGACTAAGTGGGCTCTATCAGTGAGCCAGTTTGCTACCCATCTGGTAACATATGGAATGATGCCTAGTTAAGAAGAGTTTATCTATTATACCTGAGTGGGGAATATTATTGAAGGCTTTGGCCAGGTCAAGGTAGGTGGTGTGCACCGTCTTTCCCTCGTCTATTGCCTTGGTGACTTTCTCAAAGAAGTCAACCAAATTTAACAGGCATGACCCCCCCCCCCTTGACGAAAACAAACTGTGTGGGCTCGAGTGTCGGGAGGTTGCCATTGTCTTTGTTAATGAGGTCCATGATAATCCACTCCATGGCCTTGCAGATCAGGCTAGTTAGGCCGATGGGTCTATAATTTCCTGGATCAGTGGATGCTCCACCTTTGTGCAAAGCAATGACAGTGGCTGTCCTCCACTTGGCTGGGATGAAGCTTGAATAGAATGCCTAATGGTGCTACAACTTCCTGCCTGAGTTCATGTAAGATGCAACCTAGGATGTTATCAGGTCCCATGGAGGCTATATTTTTTGCCTTTAAGATGGCAGTGATGACTTGCTCCCTGGAGATAAGGGGAGTGGGGCAGGTACTGGGGATGTCCTGTTTTACTGATAGGGGGGACAGAAGGGTGAAGTTTTCACTGAACCTGTCAGCAAGTAGGTTGGTTATATCTACAGCATTTGTGTATGTGGCGTCCTTGACCACCAGTTCTGAGCAGATTGGGGTGCTTCCCTTGAAATTGCAGACATATGTGAAGAAGGCCTTATGATTGTCTTTAGTAGATGTGGCCACTTTGGACTCGAAGTTTTCTTTGGAAGATTTCACTAGTGCTCTTATTTGCTTGTTCAGGCTAAGGAGAGATTGCTTCCAGTTAGGCACTTGCTTCTTCTTGGTCCTGGACAGCAATTTTTCCTTTTATTACAGTTTATTTATTGCAGGTGTTCACCAGTTATGGTTACTCTTCCTTGAGGAGGAGGAGGATTTGATCCTGTCAAATATTCCTGATTCCATGCAGCTATATAAATGTTCATATAGTACTTTGGTGTAGGTTTGGACATATGTGCCAATTCCTATGGAGGGGGAGTGGGCTGTGAAGCTGTTTATACCTTCCCTGAGGAGGTTGTAATCAGCTTTGGAGAAGTTTTTTTGTTTGACCCTAGCTGGGGGGGGGGGGGTCGGATGTGATGGTGACTTTGAAAGTGACTGCTCTGTGGTTGGATCTTACCAGGGATGATGACACTGTAGGGATGCTGCAGTGGTTACTCATGTTGGTTAATACCAAGTCCAAGATATTTTCACCTGTTGTGGGAGTGTCAATCAACTGGTCCAAGGCATGATAATATATTAAGCTGCCTATTTATTAATGCTAAATAAAGTCTGGCCGAGTCTCTCCTTAACTGTTTTAAATTCACCCCCCCACAAGTTAGGTACATGATGTTTGAAGAACTGCCACTGTAATTCCACTACAAAATAGGGTCTTCCCACCAGTCCAAGCAGTTGTTCATCCATTAATCTCACTGTTTATATGAAAAGCTATAAAGCACATCATAACTGAGCTCATTAATACAGATAAAGGTCATCTTCTGAACCTTAACCCAAACCATTTTGGTTTTGTTAAGGGCAAATCCTGTCGTCTTAATACTTGTACTTGTCTTCAAAAATGTCACTGAAGCTGCAGACAAAGGCCACTCCATTCAGACTGCCTATCTCATCTTTTCCAAAGCCTTTGATATACAATTGCAGGTGTTGTTGATGAGCTTATTAAACTTAATGTAAATCCATATGTTGTCTATTGGATATTTAATTAGTTGGCTGGCAGAACCATTGCAATAAAAGTAGCAGGAGTTTCCTCTGAAAGTAAAAATGTGTCCTGCAGGGCTCAGTACTGGGTCATCTCCATTTTCGGTATACATTTTTTGACAGCCAGTCTAATTTTCAAGGCTTGTAGTTATCTATGTTTGCCGATGAATGCAAATTGGGTGCAGTTGTCAGCAGACTTTCTGACACACAGTTACTTCAGCAAGAGTATGACTATGCCATTACTTGCTGTACTAACAATGGTCTTGTTAAATGTTAAGAAATGTATCTTGTTACTGTTCAGGCTTTCTTTGAAACAGGAAACTACAGGCCTAAATATGATGACATTAGGAAAAGGTGTGAGAAATTAAATCTAATTTTAATTCTGGGAATGAAAGGAAGTTTGTTGAAAGTTGTATCTGGGGTCACAAGTAGATGTTATGAAAAGTCTACAATCCAACTGTATTAACAGGGCTTGAGAACAGTCTCTTTTAAATCATCTAGTCAGAATAAATGTTGAGCTAGTAGGACTTGTGACTGTGTGTTTATGTACAGAGCAAGCCATTTTTTAAACTCTGGCAATCCTATTGCTGCAATCAATTCACAAACAGCATTGCAACACAATATTTTCTTTGTCAGTCTTTCACATAGCATATATACATAACAATCTCTCCAGCTTCTATTTTACTAATACAAACTTACCCTCTTTATGTTTCTGCACTTCCAGCAGTTTGAAATACTTATTCTTTGTAGAAGTGTAACAACTCCCCATTCAGCCTCCAGATGGAAGTGGTGAAAACCCTAATAATGCATACCTAGGGCTCCTTAATTTCAAAAGCTCAGTGTCATTCAAACGAGTTTACTGAAGTAATAATAAGGATGGTTTAATTTCCCTAATGTACACAAGCACCTTGGGTCTTTTTTATCAGGATTTGACAAACAATTAACATTTCATGATAAGGGTTGTGATTGCAAATGCTTTGTTGTGATCAATGTACTACCCCAGTAAACAAACTAAATAAATAATATTGCGAAAACAATGTATTATATAGCAGATCCCTCTAACAGTGGTTTCAGTTTTGCCTTCAGTCCTTAACGTTTGATAATACAAGCTACAAATAAGTACTACATTAAAAAATAAGTATGACATTATATTATGTTCTGTTGGGTCTATGTTTAACCGTCGAATAACATTTACATAGAAAGGCTAAACATCAAGCCCTAACCATCAAACGTTCATTCAGCGAATGTTCACTTTTTCACCAGGGAAAGTAAATAATTAGCCAAAACTTTCCCATCCCAAAAAATGCAGAATTTCAAACCTACCCAGGTGGGAGCTTCCAAGGGCGCCCGCAGGCAGGTGCAAGGGGGTGCACTTGCACCCCCTGTAATCGGCTGACCAGGACATTAATTTTCTTGTAATAAAATAAATAAATAAATAAATATTTATTTATTTTTTTAAGGGCATTCCTCTTTAAGAATGCCCTTTGCACAACAATTGGAAAAAAAACCCCCAAAAAACTCTGAAGTCTTTAAGGAGGACCAATGTGTGCTTGTGTCGTGCTAAAACTGAAAGCGCGAAATTTTAAAACTTCCGTTGCCTGACCCATGCAAATGGAAAGTACGAAATGCCTCCTGCTCTTAAGCTTTTTCCCCAACTTTCTTGCAGGTAAGGAGATGCTGATATATGTTACTGGGGGATTTTGTTTCTGCTCTGCTTATGCTGGGAATCGGGATCGTGTTTCTCTGGATATATGCTGCTGAGGGATTTTGTTTCGTTTCCGCTCTGCATATGTTGGGATCGTGTTTCTCTGGATATATGCTGCTGAGGGAATTTTGTGTGGAAAGTCGCACAAGCATTCATCTCATGCAGAGAGTTTGACAAATGGCACTTGATGTAAAATACTGTGAAATATTATGCTTGTTCATAGCTGATTTTCCTTCTTATTATGAGGTATCAGAATACTCTCCATCAAAAAGATCAGAACCATGTTGATATATGTTGATCCTCAAGAAAATGATATACCATATTATACTTACAACATGCAGAATGAAGGAAAATATTCCTCTTGCTTTATATCTGGCAATAACCACTCCCTCTCAGATGAAAACCTCTCAACTGTCCAGATTTTCACAGACTGTCCAGATTTTTACCTCATATTTTTGGTCTATTCTTCATAAAATAAATGGTTTTCTGGTAAATCACTGAGGACTGAAGTAACTAAATAATGGCATACATTTGCGTTTCAGACGTCATATCCTTAAGAAAATGTTAACACAAATCCTGTTATTCTAGCAACTTTTTAGGTTTATAAGAGCAATTAAGTGTTGTCCAGATTTCTTGCTCTAAGAGGTTGAGAGGTATGCTTCTGGTGTCACAGAACAGAATTTATCAGTAAAGTTCATTTTGCTGTATATTGCTTCTTAATTAAACAGTGCACCAAATGGCGTTTGCAGGAAAGCAGTTTGAAACTTTTTTCTTGCTTTTATTTTTTCTTCTCACTATCAAATATCATAAAATGACATTCATGAAATAATCAAGAGCATACAACTACATGTTGCTTTCATTGCATAATGCACTAAATGATGTCTAAAAGATAAAAATAAAGTGAAACAGACATGAATTAGGGAAGCAGCAAGTAAAAAATCAGCTAGAGCAACGTAACACACTTTAGACTAAAAATAAGGAAGGTCAGTGTAGACGAACCCATGTGTCACAGGTAGAACAACACAATTCTGAGTACAGATACTAGACAGCACTGAATCACCTTCAGTTTCGGAGTATCAGGAGGAAATGGCTTAGTTTTTAACCTAAATTAAAACAGATAATATTGCACTGCTTTCACATTCTGAAATTAAGCATCTAGGCATTTCAGTGGCTTAGAAATTTGTAAACCGTAAAACAATAATAATTTTGGTAATGCAGTTAATTAAGAAAATGGTTTCTTGTTAATATGTTTTTCTATATGGTTGCTTGACAGACAAAAAGCCTACATCTGTGTAGTCTTTGGATAAAAAAATTGAATACTGGTGAGGTCAGTGAAAGAGGAGTGTGTTTAAAACTCATTTACAAGACTGGGAGACATGACTGTTTGTATTTTAAGAAGTTGCTCATTTATTTATGGAAAATAATTCTAGATAAAGTTATAAATTATGTTTTAAGAAAATATTCTGAATGGGCTTGTGCACTACTTAGGATTAAAACTGTAAAACATAGGCAATCATATGCTGAAACAGTTTCCAGTAATTGATTTGTGTCTATATGACTGGGTCCATTTTAAATTAAGCAACAATTTAGAAATACATAATGTGCTCTAAAGGCTTTTGGATATGCAGTAAAAACATTAAAACATTCCCTGGGATTCATGAAGCTTGGTGTAAGGACGGTTTAAGCCTTACGCCGAACATCCTCATTACAGATGGTGCAGCAGCGCCATATGAATATTTATGAGGGCACGCTGCCGCACCCTCGACATGCACAGGAAATGTGTGCGAGTGCAGGTGGTGTGTTTATGTGCTTTATGGAGGCGTAAACATGCCCCCACAGTTGCATAACCTACTATGTTGAGTATTAGAGCCCGCCTCCAATAGTAAGCCAGTAATTCAGTGTCCGTGGATTCCGAAATGTATGCTAAGCATACAAGAGTGTCCACGAACACTGAAATAAAATCAAAGTAATAAACACACAAGCACATAGTGGAATGTTGAGCCCCGTCCCTGGAACTTTCACAATTAGATTCCCTGTGTCCCTATTTTACATTTGTATTGCTGCAATATCGAAAGTGTAAGCAAAGCACAGCGTGTTTGTGTGTCGCTGCCCCCTGCTTAGCGTAGCTTACACATCAAAATCATTCAAATTGAAAAACATGCGGAATCAACGTTAACGTCAATAGTGTAATGGTTAGAGCATCCGCCTAACGAACAGGTTCACGGTTCGAGTCCAAATATAGCACATATCATTTTCTATGTGAAATGTCGTTTTGCTGTATAACCTACATAATAACATGTAAATGTGAACTGGAGTACCGCATGAAATGTTTAACCAAATGTCATTCAATCAAAGTGGTAGTGTCATAATGAATAAGGCACTAGTAAGCATGTGTAAGCACAAATAAGCAGTAGTAAACATATATAATTACCAGTAAGCAGGTCTGAGTGCACTTGCATGGGTTTAAGCATTGCCCAACATAGGAAATGTATATAAGTATGTAGATGTATGTGCATGTGTATGTACAGAAATATAATATATAGATATAGATATATGTATATATATCTATGAAGAATGAACGTCGTAACAATAAAGCATACAAAAGGAATGAGAAGGGAATCAACAGCCACCCCAGTATTATATAGCGCTGTCAGTGTATGTCATATCCAGCTGGGCAGGAGTGAGTAAAGCACTGCTACTCACACCACAGGCAGGATACTACCAGTGGGAGTAACATTGTCGATCTGCTAAGTCTACTTTACAAACAATCACAGGACAGTCCCTGGTGGGACAACCCAAGAATTGCTAGGATGATTGGACCTCCAACCATTACAAAAGCAAGGGCAGGTATGTTCAAGGACTAAATGGTGGGAGAGCCTGATAATACATGGGTTGGGGCAACATACGTGTAGGGCCCCTAATGCTGGTGAGAGGGCAATGTGTGGAGGTGTGTCATGGCTGTGATAGCAAATGGACAATGGATGATTTGCGTGTATGTCAAACTCGGATGGGGTGGAGGAACTATGGGTATGAAATTATAGATCCAGGCGTGTCAGGGTTGGATGGGCTGATTCTAATTGGACTGCCTCGTGGAGGACAGTGAGTTATATGCATACACACATGCATACGTCTATATGTAGAAGTACATTCCCTGTAACACATTCATTCCTTTTGCAGACATGAATAACATGAAAGTGCCCTTATAAACCTCGACAGTAGATAGAATAATAGGTTGTGCATAAGAGAGAAGGGATGAAACTGCTAAAACGCAGAAGTGTGTACAATGTCCGAAGTTAGTGCTGTGCTCAAAAAAGCAAATGTGAGGACTTTCTCACACATAGAATCATTCCTGTGATCTGCCTGGTACGGCAATGCCAATCACTAAACTGGTCCTATTTGTAAAATAATTACGCCAAACTCGTACATAATTAGCTCTCATGTGTAACGTGTGCATTATCACATAGTCATACTTATTAGATTATTGTAGTGCCATGTTAACGGGAGTAAAGATGTAATGAAGTATAGAGTCTAATCTTGAAATAAAGACGTGTTTCCCAGGTGGGACAACCCAAAAATTGCGAATAGTGTCCTATTGGTCACTTATGTCACCAATGTTTGTGGACTAAAAGTTTGGGATGTCTGAGGAGACGTGGAGTGAGTCAACCCATGAGATGCATCTACAGGAGTAGGGAGTGGCCAATGTGTAGTGGTGTGGATGCACCACGTATCCAACTGGAGAATGGATGACTGCTGTGTTAGTGAAGTGTTGGGGTGGGTGTTGGGGAACTAGGAGTCATGGGTATATGGGTATATATGCAAATGAAGCAGCACAGCAATAGTGTAGTGGTTAGAGCATCCACCTAACGAACAGATATTCCCATTCCGAATCCCACTGCAGCCCATATCATTTTCCATTGGTAATCTGTATATGAACATATTTTGACATCTGTCTGGTGTATAACCTGCATAATAACAATTAGAAGTGAACTGGAGCGAAGTGTCAGTGTCATAATGAATAAGGTACAAGTAAGCAGGTTTAAACATAAATAAACACCAGTAAGCATGTTTAAGTGCATTTGTGCGGGGTATGCATTGCCTTACAGAGACATACACACACACACATATATATATATATATATATATATATATATATATATATATAGAGTTGCAGACATATACTATATATATATATATATATATATATATATATATGTGTGTGTGTGCGTAGATATACACAGATATACAGCTATGATAGGAAACATCACACAAAAATAACATATGTTCACAGGCTATGCCAATGAAAGTGAGGGGCCCAAGCAAGAAACATGAAACACGTAGCATGACCTTCCATTCTCCCCCCAGACAGACAGAGGAAACATACACACAAACCCACAAACAATGTAAATAGTCCACTGCTCCCCAGACCACAGGCAGGATGCAACGGGGAGGGGGTACACAGTGCACCCGTGAAATCTAATCTTGGAACACAGACAGGAGCATCCCTCGTGGGACGCCCCAAAAATTGACATATAACTAAAGGAAGTTGATACGCCGACCATTCTGGCTGGGGTGTGTACATACCTAGAATACAAGGGTGGGAAAGCCTGATGAACCATGGGTCGAGACAATGTATGACATGGGTCCCGTGAAGTGGAGAGTGTGTTTAGACCCAACCAGCACCCAGAGCAAGGATGGGTGCTGTAGAGGAGGTGTGGGTGGGGGAACTATGGGAAGCTAGTTATGGGTCTAGGTGTGCAGGTGTTGGCTGATGTGGGTCTATATGGACAGCCCCAGGGATGTAAGCAAAAGTGTTCATTGGGCAGAGGCATCGCCCAACGAGCAGCCACACCCACTATGAGTCCCACTGCAGCAAAGTGTAATCTACATGGCAAGGAACGGAATAACCAGATGTAGATGTATATATGTAAAGGTATGTGTGTATATCTACCCATAGCGACATAGAGATATACCTCTCCATAGTACAAATGTATACATACAGAGACAGAATACATATACATACCAACATATAGATATATACATATGCAGACACCCATACACCCATATGTCGTTACATATTATACATGTATGCATACATATACAGATATATCTGTATATAATAATGTGTGTGTGTGTGTATATATATATATATATATATATATATATATATATATATATATATATATACATATATATATATATGTGTGTGTGTGTGTGTGTGTGTCTGTAAATATACACATGTATATAGCTAGGATATGATACGGCAGTTATGAATTACATATGTTTACAGGCCATGCATATGAGGGTGAGGGGTCCAATCAACAAACGTGTAACACGTAGCATCAACCCACCCTCACCAGCTAGACTGATGAAACATAGTGACACACAACAAAGTAAACACACCACTGCTTCCCAGACCACCGGCAGGATACTACCAGTGGGAGAGACTTGCCAGGTCTAATCTTGAAACAAAGACATCAATGTCCCTTGTGGGACACCCCAAAAATTACTGATCATCAGAGTCAGTCCCTGTAATAATTCATCTAACCAGGCTGTAGAAGTACACGGACCAGTAGGTTGTGCAAGCCTGATAACCCATGGGTTGACACAACGTATGACATGGGTCCAGACACGCGGAGAGTGGGCAGTGTGTAGTGGTGTGTTTAGACTCCACCTGGACCCACAGTAAGGATGAGTGCTGTAGAGGAGGGGCAGGTGGGGGAACTATGGGTATGCAATTATGGGCCTAGGCATGCAGGTGTTGGCTGGAGCAGTCATATTAGGACCGACTTGGGGATGTAAGTAATATTCCGAAATGGGCAGAGCTTATGCCTATACCTCTCAACCCATAAGAGCAAATCCACTGGACAGGACATAAACCGTTGGGGGAACAAATAGTGGCCATACCTCTCAACTGTCCCTGATTTTGACTCAAATTCTAACTTTGTCCCTCTTAATCCCTCCTAAAACTAGTGACCTTTGGAGGAAAGGTGGTGAATTACACTTAATGAATAATGACAACAATTAAGAGTTATAAACTTCTTTTACTTCAGAAAATGTGTATTAATTCATATGCTCTGAATCTGTCAATGTCAAGTTAATAGCACTATTTTAAATGTGTCCCTGATTGTCCCTTATGTTGTCATGACTTGTCCCTGATTCAGTTGATATTTGTCCCCAATCGTTTGAGAGGTCTGATAGGAACAGAAAGCACATATTCCACTTACAACCTTAGAAAGATGATAGAATAATAGGTATGTAGTAGCATGACTCGGCTGAAGGATATGGGGTCTAAAACCCAATTACTTGTCTGTATTTAATGGTGTCATTTCCCAGGTATTAGCCAGAGAGGTGCAGATTGTAAGAGGAACACACCAATAGTATGAAGCAAACTCTGGACAGGCCGTGGATTCCATACAGTCGACTGGCATGCTTACGCCTAATGGGCAGCCATTCCCGATATGGGTACCACCGCACCACAGTCCACAATTTAAATGGCTAAGTACGGTATGACCATATGTGTCATTGCATAACCCACTACACAACACCTACGAACACATGGTCGCAACACCCCACTGTAGGCATGTAATCCTATGTAATAGGCATCACAAGGTAATATCGTAGTCCTCACCCCCACCCAGGGGTGTGAGTGTCAGATGCAAACACCAAATGCAGTGCATTTACAAGTGCAGGAGCAAGCGGATGTAAGGCTGTTTGGGTGCCAGTATGTGAGTATCACACTGGTGAAGCAATGTAGAGGCTAACTGAGTGTAAGAAACTGTAACCTGAGGTTAGAATTGCTTAGCTCCGTGCAAACCCACGCACACCCGCTCACAACTGCTTTAAAGTGCCTTAATCACTCTGTACCCAACAGCTCATGTTCTGGCCAGCAACAAAATAGCCTCTGCAAGGCTAGAACACAGGACACTGTACATCACAGTCATAGTAGTAAACCACTACGCCATGATAGCAATACATATAAAGGAGGTATCAGCAAACTAACCCTCACAGTAGGGAAACAAATCAAATATGTGAACTGAATCTATGTATAGTGTAATGTTCTATAACCTGCCACAGACCATAAATATGTGAATTGGAGTACTGCAGTAAACAGAGTTGAGGTGTCAATGTAATAAGGTTCTGAAGTTCCCAGGACTCCATACAGTGTATGTACACATGACATGAATGACAGATACCAGACAGATATATAGCCTGTAATGAGTAAGACATCATTGACAAAAGTCAAATATAATGCTAGATAACCAATAAGCAATGCTAACAGCAGCACAGCCCAACTAAGTAATTGTAAGCAATGTGTAGGGAAGCCAATACAATATGCCCACAGGTACACTTCTTTAAGCAGTGCCAACCTGAAGTAAGCAGGTGTGCCCATAGCTTAGCCTTTTCGAAACCGGCCAATTACAGAAAAGTGTGGGAATCTGGCCTTATTTAAACTGAAGGGACGGGAATACGGCTCATAACTGGTTGTAGCATCCCCCTGCAGGCAGACCAGCTGGAGTGGGAGAAGGTGCTTGCTTTAGAGTGCAGCGCTGGGGCATCCAGGAGTCCAAATTCATGGTATGGCTCCTGGTAAAGCAACATGCCAGGATACTACTGCAGGGCCAGTACCAGGGCTCACAGTACAAAACAGAGGCCTGGGACAGTCTCGCCCGTGACCTCACTAGTGCAACAGGTATCCCCCGGACTGGTGAGCAGGTCAGGCATCACCATGCAGACCTGAAGCGGCAGAGGGGGGATGTCCTGGAACAGTGGATCCAGGAAGCAAGGCAGATGCAGAATGCCCCAGAACTGAGTAAATACTCCTTCCACTACATAGTTAATAATTGCCTAGCTTGTGTATACTATGGATAGGTATGGCTAAATATCACTGTACTTCTCCGACAGCTGCAGATGAGCGTGCTGTGAACCAGCAAGCCTATGATGCTAGGCTGCAAAGGATGTGTCGTGAAGCAGGTTAGTAAATAACCTGCATGTACTGTCATAACAAATAAATGTAAGAGCCTCGGAAAGTGTTGTACCAGTATACAGAATTGTGTAATATGCTGCGAATAAAGGTGTAATCCCTGCATTGCTTCTGTTTACTCTGCAGTCATATGTTGTTGTACTGTTGCAGTTATTAAATAGTACTGTTGTAGTAAGCAGTGTTACCCACACTGTGGTATGCAGATAAAATGTGTATGAAGTGCTGTATAACAATGTTGGAAGTGCACACAGGTCAGTCATATTAGACAAAATACATTGCAAAGCCTCACAACAATTGCCTGATAGCATAGTGTACAGTGATCTTACCTATAATGCTTTTGTCACACACAGCAGGGCTTTGGATCTCAGGAGCGCTAATAAGTTGTATGCATAATCATTCCACACAACTGCACACAGTTTGTTAGAATTTTCAGAGAGAAAGCTGTATACATAGTTACACTTAACAACTGTACAGATTTTGCTAGAATGCTCAAATAGAGAGTGGTATGCATATTCATACCCCTCAACTGTTCCAATCTGCCCAGTATGTCCTGATAAATGGCACACATCAACTGCCTTTTGCCCTGTTCCCCTGACAAATTAGTGTGATGATCCAAGAAATGTAGGCAGCTGTTAATGAAATATAACTGATAGTCAGACTTGTACATAGTCAGAGAATGTACATGCAAACATACCTGTCATCCCAGCATCTCATCCAAAGTGCATGAGAGCAGTCTCAAAACATGTTGCATTAACACCTGCATCTTGTTAAGCCTGTAAGACACAGGTCCCATACATACTCCTCTACAAACATACCATTATACAATATAACACCATTGGGTAGTGTAATAATACATGTAAGCGACAGACCACTGCAGTGACTATGAATGTTGTGAAAACTACAAGGATTTATTAGTTGTTAATTGAACTCTCTCTCTCTCTCACCCCTACCATATGTGCTAAAATAACCAATTTACACAACTCATTTGGTATGTCTACATTCCTAACCTTTGTTGGGACATATGTCCTATTGTTTTATAAATATTCACATCTGTTTCTATGCATGTGCCATGTTAATATACTCCCATATTGGTGGCCTGTTGCCATCAATGAAACCTGCATGTTGTTCTAATGGCCACTGTTTACCCATATATGCATGTGTTCCGCCTGTTCTGCAACTATTTATATTCCCGGTGTCCTATAGC